>NC_071991.2:65184166-65487196 GCF_028885655.2 Pongo abelii
ACCAGAATATATAAGAAGCTCAAAAAACTCTGTAGGAAAAAATCTAATAATTGGATCAAAAAATGGGCAAAATATTTGAATAGACATTTCTCAAAAGAAGACATACAAATGGCAAAGAAGCATGTGAAAAGGTACTCAGCACCACGGATCATCAGAGATATGCAAATCAAAACTATAATGAGCTATCATCTCACCCTAGTTAAAATAGCTTATATCCGAAAAACAGGCAATAACAAAGGCTGGCAAGGATGTGGAGAAAAGGAAACTTGTACACTGTTGGTGGGAAGGTACATTAGTACAACCATTATGGAGAACAGTTTAGAGTTTCCTCAAGAAACTAAAAATTGAGCTACCATATAATCCAGCAATCTCACTGCTGGGTATATATCCAAAAGAAAGGAAATCAGTACATTGAAGAGATATCTGCACTCCTGTTTGTTGCAGCACTGTTTACAATAGCTAATAAGAGGAAGTAACCTAAGTGTCCATAAAAAGATAAATGGATAAAGAAAATGTGGTACATATATACAATGGAGTACCATTCAGTCATAAAAATGAATGAGACCTAGTCAGTTGCAACAGCATAGGTGGAACTGTGGATCATTATGTTAAGTGAAACAAGCCATGTACCCAAAGAAAAACGTTTCTTTTTCTCATTTACTTATGGGAGCTAAAAATCAAAACAGTTGAACTCATGAACATACAGAGTAGAAGAATGGTTACCAGGGGCTGAGAAGGGTAATTAGGAGTTATTAATAGTAGGGAAGTGGGGATGGTTAATGGATACAATACAAAATATAGTTAGAAACAATTCACTAATACCTACTATTTGATAGCACAATGGGGTAACTATAGTCAATAATAATTGTACACTTCAAAATAACTCAAATACAGTAGTTGGATTGTTTATTACTCAAGGATAAATGCTTGAGGGGATGGATACCCTGTTCTCCATGATGTGCTTATTTCACATTGCATGCCTATATCAAAACATCTAATGTACCCCATAAATATATACATCTACTATGTACCCAATAAAATTAAAAATAAAAATTTAAAAACAAAAAAAAATTCAGACCAATAATTAATAATCTTCCAAAACAGAAAGCACCAAGCCTGGATGGATTCACCAGTGAATTCCTTTATGTATGTATGTATGTGTATATATATATATATATGTATACATATATATATATATATACACGCACACACACACACATATTTACTTTAAGTTCTGGGGTACACGTGGAGAATGTGCAGGTTTGTTACACAGGTATACACGTGCTATGGTGGTTTGCTGCACCCATCAACCCATCATCTACGTTAGGTATTTCTCCTAATGCTATCCCTCCCCTAGCCCCCCAGCCCCCAACAGGACATGGTGTGTGATGTTCTCCTCCCTGTTTCCATGTCTTCTCATTATTCAACTCCCACTTATGAGTGAGAACATGCGGTGTTTGGTTTTCTGTTCTTGTGGAAGTTTGCTCAGAATGATGGTTTCCAGCGTCATCCATGTCCCTGCAAAGGACACGAATTCATCCTTTTTCATGGCTTCATAGTATTCCATGGTGTATATGTGCCACATTTTCTTTATCCAGTCTATCATTGATAGTCATTTGGGTTGGTTCCAAGCCTTTGCCGTTGTTAGCAGTGCCACAATAAACATACATGTGCATATGTCTTTATAGTAGAATGATTTACAATCCTTTGGGTATATACCCAGTAATGGTATTGCTGGGTCAAATGGTATTTCTAGTTCTAGATCCTTGAGGAATTGCCACACTGTCTTCCACAATGGTTGAACTAATTTACACTCCCATCAACAGTGTAAAAGCGTTCCTATTTCTCCACATCCTCTCCAGCATCTGTTGTTTTCTAACTTTTTAATGATCGCCATTCTAACTGGCATGAGATGGTATCTGATTGTGGTTTTGATTTACATTTCTCTAATGACCAGTGATGAGGCTTTTTTTTTTTTCATATGTTTATTGGCTGCATAAATGCCTTCTTTTGAGAAGTGTCTGTTCATATCCTGTGCCCTGTTTTTGATGGGGTTGTTTGGTTTTTTTCTTGTAAATTTGTTTAAGTTCTTTGTAGATTCTGGATATTAGCCCTTTGTCAGATGGATAGATTGCAAAAATTTTCTCACATTCTGTAGATTGTCTGTTCACACTGATATAGTTTCTTTTGCTGTGCAGAATTTCTTTAGTTTAGTTAGATCCGATTTGTCAATTTTACCTTTTGTTGCCATTGCTTTTGGTGTTTTAGTCATGAAGTCCTTGCCCATGCCTATGTCCTGAATGGTATTGCCTAGGTTTTCTTCTATGGTTTTTATGGTTTTAGGTCTAACACTTAAGTTTTTAATTCATCTTGAGTTAATTTTTGTATAAGGTGTAATGAAGGGATTCAGATTCAGCTTTCTGCATATGGCCAGCCGGTTTTCCCAACACTATTTATTAAATAGGGAATCCTTCCTTCATTGCTTGTTTTTGTCAGGTTTGTCAAACATCAGATGGTTGTAGATGTGTGGTGTTATTTCTGAGGCCTCTGAAAATTCTCAATAAAATACTGGCAAACTAAAGCCAGCAGCACATCAAAAAGCTTATCCACCACAATCGACTCAGCTTCATCCCTGGGATGCAAAACTGGTTCAACATACACAAATCAATAAACGTAATCCATCACATAAACAGAACCAATGATAAAAACCACATGATTATCAAATAGATGCAGAAAAGGCCTTCAACAAAATTCGACAGCCCTTCATGCTAAAAACTCTCAATAAACTAGGCATTGATGGAAAGTATCTCAAAATAATAAGAGCTATTTATGACAAACCCACAGCCAGTACCATACTGAATGGGCAAAAGCTGGAAGCATTCCCTTCGAAAACTGGCACAAGACAAGGATGCCCTCTCTCACCACTCCTAGTCAACATAGTATTGGAAGTTCTGGCCAGGGCAATCAGGCAAGAGAAAGGAATAAAGGGTATTCAATTAGGAAAAGAGGAAGTCAAATTGTCCCTGTTTGCAGATGACATGATTGTATATTTAGAAAACCCCATCATCTCAGCCCAAAATCTCCTTAAGCTAATAAGCAACTTCAGCAAAGTCTCAGGATACAAAATCAATGTGCAAAAATCACAAGCATTCCTATACACCAATAACAGACAAACAGAGAGCCAAATCATGGGTGAACTCCCATTCACAATTACTACAAAGAGAATAAAATACCTAGGAATCCAACTTACAAGGGACGTGAAGGACCTCTTCAAGGAGAACTACAAACCACTGCTCAAGCAAATAAGAGAGGACACAAATGGAAAAACATTACATGCTCATGGATAGGAAGAATCAATATCGTGAAAATGGCCATACTGCCCAAGGTAATTTATAGATTCAATGCCATCCCCATCAAGCTACCAACGACTTTCTTCACAGAATTGGAAAAAACTACTTTACATTTCATATGTTACCAGTGAATTCTACCATACATCTAAGGAGGAAACTGCATCAGTTCTCTACAATCTCTTCTTAAAGATAGAAGGAGAAGGAATACGTCTTAATTTATTCTGTGAGGTCAACATTATGCAAATACCAAAACCAGACAAAGACATTACAAGAAAACCACAGACCAATAGTTCTCATAAATATAGATGTAAAGTCCTCAACAAAATAATAACAAAACAAAATTGAGTCTAACAATGCATAAAAATAATTATATGGCATAACCAGGAAATTTATCTCAAATATGCAAGGTTCATTTAACATTGAAAAATTAATTAAGGTAAGTAATCATATTAACAGGCTAAAAATCACATGATCATATCCATAAATCCATAAAAAATACTTGATGAAAATCTAACACTCATTCAAATCTGAGAGTTTTTGCTGAGAGACAAAAAACTCAGCAAACTAGGAATAGAGGAAAACTTTATTAACTGGATAAATAATATACACACAAAATATCTTATGCTAACATCATACTTAATGGTGAAAATCTAGACAATTTCCTGCAAAAATAAGGAAAAACGAAAGGGAGTTCCTCTTACCATTCTTTTTCAAGATCATATTGATAGTCTGAGCTAGTGCAATACTTTTGTTTTTTATAAAAAGAAATAAAGAAAGATAAGCATATTGGGAAGGAAGAAATAAAACTCTCTTTATTTTCAGATGACATACTTATCTATGTAGAAAAACCAAAATAATTAACAATATTTTTCTGAAATTAATAAGTGATTACAGCAAGGTTGCATGATACAAGGTTAATATAAAAAAGTCAATCATTTGTCTATATACCAGCAATGAGTAAGTGGAATTTGAAATTAAAAACATTATACCATTTACATTAGCACTCCCTCCAACAGTGAAATACTTAGTATAAATCTAACAAAATATGTACAAGATTTATATAAGCAAAACTGCAAAACTCTAATAATAAATATCAAAGAACGAAATAAATGGAGAGATATTTCATGTTTGTGGATAGGAAGGTTCAGTATTATCAAGATGTCAGTTCTTCCTAACTTGATATATAGATAAAACACAATCCCAATCAAAATCTCAGTAAGTTATTATGTGAACAAACTGATTCAAAAATGTATATGGACAGACAAGAGAACCAGAATAGCCAATTCAATATTGAAGGAGAAGAACAAAGTTAGAGGACTAACACTATTGATTTCAAGACTTACTATAAAGCTACAGTCATCAAAATGTATGGTACTGGTGAAAGAATAGACAAATAGATCAATGGAACAAAATAGAAAGCCCTAAAATAGACCCACATAAATATAGTCAACTGATCTTCAACAAAGAAGCAGAGATGATACAATGGAGCAAAAATAGTCTTTTCCACAAACAGTGCTAGGACAATTAGACATTCACATGCAAAAAAAAAAAAAAAAAAAAAGAATCTAGACATAGACCTTACACCTTTCACAAAAATTAGGATGGATTACATATGTAAATACTGTAAATGAAAACTATTATAAAAAATATACAGAAAACTCTTAAACTCAACAACAAGAAAATTAAAAACACAATTTAAAAAGAGCCAAGATCTTGACACCTCACCAAAGAAGATATATGGATGGCACATAAACATATGAAAATATGTTCCACATTATATATCATAAGAGAAATGCAAATTGAAACAACAATGAGAAACCACTACACATCTACTAGAATGGCCAAAATCCAGAACACTAACACCAAATGCCGGTGAAGATGTGAAGCAGTGGAAACTCTCAGTCATTCCTGATGATATGGTACATCCATTTCTGTCTCAGTCATTGCTGGTGATATGGTAGAGCCAATTTGAAAACAGTTTGGTGGTTTCTTACAAAACTAAACATACTCTTAGCATACAACCCAGCAGTCATGCTTCTTGGTATTCATCCAAAGGAGTTGGAAACATATGTTCCCACAAAATCCTGCACATGGATGTTTATAGCAGCTTTCTTCATAATTACCCAAATTTGGAAGCAACAAAGATGTCCTGCGGTAGGTAAATGGATAAATAAACGTAATACATCCAGACAATGGAATGTTATTCACTAAAAAGAAATGAGCTATCAGGCTGGGCGTGCTGGCTCACACCTGTAATCCCAGCACTGTGGGAGGCTGAGGCAGGCGGATCACGAGCTCAGAGATCGAGATCAGCCTGGCTAACACAGTGAAACCCCCCCAACTAAAAATACAAAAAAATAGCCGGGTGTGGTGGCACACGCCTGTAGTCCCAGCTACTCGGGAGGCTGAGGCAGGAGAATCACTTGAACCCAGGAGGTGGAGGTTGCAGTGCACCGAGATTGCGCCACTGCACTCCAGCCTGGACGATAGAGCAAAAGTCTGTCTCAAAAAAAAAAAAAAAAAAAAAAAGAAAGAAAGAAAAGAAAAGAAATTAGCTATCAAGCCATGAAAAGACAAAGAGGTAGCTTAAATGCACATTACTTAGTAAAAGAAGCCAATCTGAAAAGGCTACATACCATATGATTTCAAAATATGGCATTCTGGAAAAAACAAAACTATGGATATAGTAAAAAGTGGTTTCCAAGAGTTAAGGAGGCAGGAGGGAAGAAGAGTTGAAGCATAGAAAATTTTTAGGGAAGTTAAACTATTTTGTATGATGCTAAATGGTGGCTACATGTCATCATTCATTTGTCAAAATCCACAGAATGTATACCACCCAAAGTGAACCCTGAAATAAACTATGGATGTTAATGGATAATGATGTGTCAATGTAGGTTCATCAGTTGTAAAAGGTATACCACTCTGGTGTGGTATGGGATGCTCAGCATAAATCCATTTAAGTGGAAATAGTGAGCAGGTGAAGGAGAATGACTGTAAAAGGACCATTATTATTTTTAAAAAAATTCCGTGGAGTCTTGGTGAAAAAATAAGAAATTAAGCAAAGCTCCTCAAACTCCATTTATACTTCTCTTTCCACCTAAACACTACCTATTTCTGACAAAAGACATGGATATAGATTTTTTTTTGTTTGTAAAAATTTTAATGTACTCCTTCAGTTGTATTAAAGAATAGTTCAAAGGAGGATTGTAAAATTTCTTCTTGCAGAGGAAGTTGTGTAGACAGCTCAACAAGAATCTGAGTAAAAATTATTTGAAAATGTTTTCTAAAATAAAAATAATGAAATGTTTTTGTCATCTTTGCTACAAGAACTGAAACTCATGAGAGTAGAAAAATTAGAAAAGGGCCATAATATGTTTTGACAATAACAGACAGCCATCTAATAGCTGTCAAAATTAAATACACTAGAAAGAATTATAAAATTTAGGCCTTTGTTTTAATTTAAAAATGCAACTCCAGCGAATCAATACAAATATTATTTTTTCTTAACATAATGTATTTATAGACTCCTTTGCTTTTGTGGTCACTGAGAAAGTATAACAAATGAAAAATTCCGCTGCTTAGTACAATTTCAAGATCAATCTCTCTCCAAGGTCAAATGGAAGACTCTAAAACTCCCAGAAGGGATTCTCTGAGACTCTTCCAGACAACATGCCTGATGAATGAGGTTGGATTCAATGGAGATTCAATAGAACATTCAAAAGGCAAATGGAGAGTAAGGATTTCATTAATCATTCAACTAGACTCTGAAATGAGGCCAAAGAAGCTCTAAGACTAGTCAGGACTCAGCTTTAGATTTTGGAAAGCTTTAAGAACATTGCCACAAAATATCAAATATTTTAAGTAAATAATGCCTTGCTGCCACCAACACTACCACTATCACAAATTTGGAATAATTAGCTATTAGTTTATGGCAATTCTGGGGTGAATAGAGAAAGGCATCTAATAATCTATACAATATTCTGTATTTTCCCATGCTCTTTTCAAAGCCTTAATAACATTCATTTATTCGTTCACTATTTATAGAGTGATAGCTTTGTAAGGTAGAAAATATTGGAAATAGTTAGACCTTCTCTTTTTTTCTTAAAAATTCCCAACTAATCAAAGTAGACAAATAACAAAAATGACTACCATAACATGATTAAAATAATAATTATAAACAGACAGGATTGATGAAATCTTTTGGAGAAAAATAGCCTATGTGTATATGGGAAGAAGATCCCAAATAAGATGGGATAGAATGTTAACAAGTATATAATTTGGAGGTTTAGGGTAACAAAAAATAATATTTTTTTGTTGAATATTGGAGTTAAGGAAAGAGATGAACTGTATTTTAAAGAGGGATATATTTTAGTGCTAAGGAGCAATTTTGAGAATCTCACATCAAATGACTAAAATAAAATATAAAGCTGTCTACTGATTGTAATAGAAAAAGGAAATTAGATTTATGTTTAGAGGAACATAGGCATGATTTTAAGCCATATACAATGGAATCTACAGACCATAGAAACATGGACCAAAAAAAAAAAAAATCTGTGTGTGAACAAAAAGATTACTGAATAGGATGAAAGATACCACATGAAACCCAAGGAATTAGAACAGATACAATAAATGTTAGATTTTTACCAGTGCTAAGGATCAGAAGCCTCATCATGCTAAGTGTTTGCTAAAATATGAATGAATTAGGAGCAGTAATGAGCACATTACCAAACTGACTGACTATAGAACTCATCCTGGGAGAGAAGGGGTTGAATGAGAGAGAACAGGAAGCAAGACCAGGGTGAGGTCAAGTAACTTAGAGATCATAATCAAGACAGAGATAGCTGTAGTTGGTCAAAAGGATGGGGAGAAATGAGAATCCAGGTGTTTATATGCAGAGAAATGCATTGCAGAGCTAAGAGGTTAGTTTCAAGTATAGCTTTTTCATTCAGTAGTTCAGACATTGAGGATGATTATCTGTGCAGCCAAGATAATCAAATATGTTGATGATTAAATCACTGAAGGTAACAGAGACTGGGGCTGAAAGAATAAAAAAGGATATAGCACTGATTCACTGAAGATTGTGAAGTGCTTTAATGGGAATCAATAGCCATTTGTAACCATCAATCTAAGGCAGAAAATTTATTCATTTATTTTACAAATACTTATTGCTTACTCTGTTCCTGGCACACTTTCTCTACTAAACAACATATAAGAAGTCCTGGCTCTCAAAGAACATACATTCTAATTGGAGAGACAAAATAAATAGTTAAGCAAACACAATAATACATCAAGTGGTGATAAGAACTAAGAAGAAAAAAACAGGGTTGTTATATTGTAATATTACATGAGCTTAGGGAAAGACTAAAATAGGTGATAACATTTGACACTGGAGCCGAGACCTGACAGAAGAAAGAAGAAAGAAAGACATGTCGATATCTGTATGAAGAGTGTTTCAAACAATGAAGAAAGCAAGTCATAAATCCTGGAGGCAAAGACATGATTGGAATGTATGAGGGACAACAAGGAGGCACATGTGACTCAGAAAGGCAAATATGCACAGAGAGTCTAGAGTGTGGGGGCAAAGTTCGAGATTAAAGTAAGGAGAAAACAGAAGGAAGAAGATCTTGAGCTTTTTAAGCCAAGATAACAGCTTTGGATTTGAGTGGAATAGAAACTTGGCAGTCTAAATAGTAGACTGTAGGACGAGAAAGAATGAAACCAGAAAGAATAGTTAGGAAAGTAATTTAATAATCCATTGGACAATTTTGCTGCCTTGGGCTAGGGTGGAGTGAAAAGCCTGATGAAAAATGGTTGGAAGCTAGGTAAAGATTACAGAGCAATTGGATGTGGTTGGGGGTGTTGGGGGGAGACAGAGAGGAAGGTAGAAAGTGTCAATGTTGACTCTAAGGTTTTTGACCCAAATAACTGGAAGAATATAATTGCAACTGAGTTGGAGAATACTGGGGGATGGACAAGTTTGAGGGTAGAAGAAAATCAGTAATTCATTTTTGGTCATTTTAAGTTTGAGATGTGACCAGGATGGCCTTAAAATTCCCCTCAAGTTGACTAAATTTTGGACAAGTTTCTTCCTGACTATAGGCTCACAGCATTTCTTTTTAAAGAGCACTAATTTTAGATAATTTGCAAGAGAAAACTGTTTCTGCCCTCTTGAGATCCAAATCTTCCACATCCCAGAAATATTCTTCCCAAGCTGCTAGAAGCAATCCCTTTGACATGTAATCATTAAGAAAGATGGCACTTCTAGGTTTATCCATGTCATTCCAAATGACAGAATTTTGTTTATTATTATGGCTGAGTAGTATTACATTGTTTACATACACACAACATTTTTTCACCCATTCATTCATTGATTGACATTTAGGTTGATTCCATATCTTGACTATTTTGAATAGTGCTGCAGTAAACATGGCAGCACAGACATCTCTTTGACATACTGATTTTATTTCCTTTTGATGTAAACCCAGTAGTTGGATTATTGTATTATATGGTAGTTCTATTTTTAGTATTTTGAGGAACTTACACACTGTTGTCCATAATGGCTATACTAATTTACATTCTCATTAACAGTGTATAAAAGAGTTCCCTTCCCCCATATCCTCACTAGAATTTGTTATTTTGTCTTTTTATATTATGTGAAATAAACCAAGTACAAAAGGACAAATACCACATTATCTCACTTATATGTGGAATATAAACAAGTTGATCTCACAGAAGTAGAGAGTAGAATAGTGGTTACCAGAGGTGGGGGAGATGGGGAGAGGTTTGTCAATGGGTACAAAATTACAGTTAGATAGGAGGAATAATTTCTGGTGTCCTATTGCAAAGTAAGGTGACTACACTAAAGCATAGTGTATTATATACTTCAAAATAGCTAGAAAAAAGGATTTTGAATTTTCTCACCACAAAGATACAAGAGGTGTTAGAGGTGATGGATATGCTAATTACCTTGATTTGATGATTATACAATGTATACATGTATTGAAACATTACACTGTCCCTCTTAAATGTACCATATATGTATATGACTATAGGCATATATATACATACACATACACATATACATATATATATATATATATATACACACATACACAATTATTACATGTCAATTGAAACCAAAATAAAACTTTAAAAGAAAAAAAGAAAGAAAGCAAGCATCTGTATTTCTTAGTCTCTGTGGGAGGGGAGGAGTCTAACTTCAATAAGCACCAATTGTAAAAACTGATGTACTAATCACCTGGATCAACCTTTCCCCTGATGTCAGTTTTCCACTGTTCTTCCATTAGCTCACTTCAGTGCTTGAAACTCTCTCACCTTTTGTTTTATCAGAATTGAGTTCAATCTTTCTCCTTTATTGCAATAGTCTTGAATAAAGTCTTCATTTCCCATTTAACTTATCTGGTGCAATTTTTATTTTACAGATGCATATTGGATATCTAAATAGAGATATCAAGAAATGAAGATATGAGTTTCCAGTTCCAGGGAGAAATTCAGACTAGAAATATAAATTTAGGAATTTTAAAGTTAGTGGTCACATTTAAAGCTGCAGAATACAAAGAGATCACCTGTGTGAGAGAACTGAGTCCTGAAACATACCCATGTTTAAAGATCTGGGAGGTGTAGAGGAACTATCAAAGGAGACTGAGAAGGAGAAGCCGGTGAGGTGTGCAGAAAAACAAGGTTGGTATTATTAAGGTGAAGTAAAGAAGTTGTTTCAAGTAATAATGTGTGAATAATGTGTGTGTAAACGATGCTATTTGGTTAAGTTGAATGTCTAATAAATAACCACTAGACAATATAATACAGAGGATTTTTGTGCCCTTGCCAAGAGCAGCCCCCGTGGCACAGCCAGAACAAAAGCCTGAACAGAGTGGGTCCAAGAGGGAATGGGAAGAGAAGAAAGAAAAACTGTGACTGCAAAAACTCTTCTCTATAGAGGAGAAAAATGGGACAGAGACTATGTGAAGGGACATAGAATCAAGGGAAGATTTCTTCAAGATAGTTTGTGTTTATATACTAATAGAAAGAGACCACTAGTGAAAAAAACGATGATGCAAGAGACAAAGTAAGCCATAGCAAGAGCATTGACCTTGAGTACACTGAAGTGGATGGATTTAATACTTAAATAGGTGGGTTTGCCTTGATATTCAGGTAAGGTATATGGGTAATGATGTTGTTCTATATGGTGGTGGAAGCATGCAAGAATCTTCCTCTAGTTACTTCTACTTCCTCAATGAAATAATAAGCAAGCTCATTAACTGAAAGTGAGGTTGCAGCAGAGGAGAAGGGGGTGGAATTTTGAAGAGAGAGGAGAATAATTTCCCAAGGCAATGGAAATATAAAATAAAATAATTTCCCATGGGACTGGATAAGTGAAAATGGAGAGGGATGACAGAGCCACACTAAGGCCCCTTAATGAGTGTGGTTATGAAATTAATGTGATCACAGCAAACATGTTATGCATTTTGCCACCATTTGTGATTAGCTTCTATATTGCAGGAGCAAGATAGGAAAAGAGTTAGTTCTAAACAGGATTAAGGTTGGCCATGTGGCAATGATAGAAGGAATATTTTAATATTAGGCCATAGAAGCTAAGGAAAATAAGGAGGAGAGTGAGGACTTGAGTGAGATTCATGGAGATAAATTGCTAGCAGGAACAACTGACTGGAAGTGGTGTGGTTTTTGTTATTTCTGTTGTTGTTGTTCTGTTTTTTTTTTATTTTTACAAACAGGAAAAGAGTTTTAGGAATCAGAGTTCTCAAAAGAGGATAGAAAAATAGGATGTCATAGGGAACAGATGTGTTTGATGGGGTCATTAAAACTGGAAATTTTGGAGTGGATAAAATTGTTAATAATGAAGTTTAGCCATGACCATGGTTGAGGTGGAACAGAGGTAAGATCACCAAAGATGGAGGCAAGAAATGGAGAGGACATGTATTGAAAGAAACACATATATGGATATTGATGTCACTGAAAAATATGAGATAAGTATTTATGGAAAAGAAAAGTTGGAAACTAACATCTCTAAGGAATTGTCAGGGGCAATCAAAGGCTTGTGGATGACTGAGTAAAGGAGAGTTACTGGGCAATAAACATATTGGGTAGCATGACCTTCAAAGGAACTGAGAGTTTTAGGGAAAAGGGATAGATCATCCCATGTGAAAAGCAGGGCACCCATCCTATCTCCTGACACAGAGGTACAAGACATATTAAAGAAATATGGCAGACATTTCTTCTGAGAGTAATAGATGGCTTTGAGCAGAGAGTTGTGTTATAGCTTAAAACATGGACTTGTTTAGTGCTCTGTGAAATGTTAAAATTTAATACGGCACTTTGAAAGTTAGTAAATACAGGAAATATCCAAGGAACTGGTTTTAAAATGCAGATGCTTCTTAGGTGATCCAGGTGAACACTATAAATGATGTTGTGTTGATCATATGTACCATTGCTTTAGTGTGATAAGAATGACACTTCACTTCAGTGGTCTTTCTCCCAAAAATCCATAGCCCTACTCTAATCATGAGAAAAACATCAAACAAACCTCAACTGAGGGATATTTTATGAAATATCTGACCAGTGCTTCTCAAACTGTCAAGGTCATGAAAAACAACAACAAGGTCCAATAAACTGTCATAGTAAAGAGATGTTAAAGAAGGCATAATGACTAAGTGCATGGTATTCTGGGTGGGGTCCTAAGAGAAAAAGGGCAATGAGAAAAAAATAACCAAATAATTCAGAATAAAGTACGGAGTTTGCTTAATAACAATGTATCAATACTGGTTCATTAGTTATGACAAATGTGCAATAGTAATGTAAAAGTTGACAGTGGGGGAGACTGGGTCCAGTGTATATAGGAACTCTGCATTATCTTTGGAATCTTTCTGTAAATCTAAAGTTATTCTTCAAAATAGTCTGTTGCCATAAATGCAGATGCTTAGGTGATAGGACACAAGAACCAGCATTTTTAAAAACTGAGATATAGTTTAAATACAACGAAAGGTTAAGAGCTTACTTATTTTATTTGATCAGTTTTTGTGAATATATATTAAGACATAAAGTATTTTCATCACCCAAGAAAACTTCCTCATGCTCCTTTCCACTCAGTATCTCCCTTCCAGGAGTGACTGCTGATCTGATTTCTATCATCAAAAGTTAGTTTAGTGCATATTATTTTATTTATTTATTTTTTCAGACAGAGTCTCACTCTGTCACCCAGGCTGGAGTGCAATGGCCCAATCTCAGCTCACTGCAACCTCCACCTCCTAGATTCAAGCAATTCTTCTGCCTCAGCCTCCCGAGTAGCTAGGATTACAGGCGCATGCCACCACGTCTGGCTATTTTGTATTTTTAGGAGAGATGGGATTTTGCCATGTTGGCCAGGCTGGTCTTGAACTCCTGGCCTCAGGTGATCCACCCACCTCGGCCTCCCAAAGTGCTGGGATTATAGGCATGAGCCACCATGCCCAACCAATTTAGTGCATATTATACAATCCATTTATAGTTTCCTTAGGTGATCAAAGTGAATACTGTATTCCTATGAGGAAACTGATATAAATGGATCATATAAAGAGCACTTCTTTTGCATCCAATTTCTTTCACTCAGCACAATATTTGTAAAATATTTATTTTATCAGTTGCTTATATAATTTATGGCTAAATAGACTTCCATTGTATAGACATGCCAGTATTTAGTTACATATCATTTGGTTGATGAATAATCATCATTTTTAATAACCACAGAAGAGATTATTTTACATGGTATACAGATTTTATTTTGAGAAACATTGTTTTAAAAAGTGGATACTGACTCCATTATTTCTTAGTTAATAAATACTTCCAAGCATGAGAAGATAACTGAGTATCTAAGAACCTTAATACAGCTGAAAATCATATGTCAAGATTATCTCACTAGTCAGGTAAACGATAACAATAAAAAATTAACAATAGCCTAGTAATGAAAAGGCGCAATGTATTAGAATGTCTATATAGACAACAGAAATAATTTGTAGTCTAAGAGAGCTCATTTGTCTTTAGTTCAAAATGGTGCTGATTTGTTTATCTGTCTTTAGGGACCAATGAGAACAAAAAGAATACAGACAGTGTGTTTCTGATGAGGCAGTATACATCTCTGGTGATAGTTGGGCAGTTTGGCCAATACAAGGTGACCTTTTGCGTTTCTGCAGCATTGTGTTTTAGACATAATATATACACTGTACTGTGTTTAAGGAATGTTGAGGGAAAGGAAATAGCCTGATAAATTGCAGGGAAGAAAAAAAAAGACGAACAGTTGGAAAGAATACACATCTGAATTTGGAAGACAGGAAGAAACAAGGAGCTAAGGATGCAGGCTTGCTCTTCACGGCTCTCTGGAGTGCAATAATTGAGACTGAGAGCACAAATAATATTCTGAATAGGAAAAGAAGTCTGCTGCTGCAACTTACATTTGGAACGCAGACTACCATGGCAGTAAGCTGCTTCTGTTCCCATAGGAACCTGTATTCTCCAGCCCCAGTCTGACTAAGCATTTGGACCATATCTTCCACAGCTTCATGAGAAATGCATGAGTAAATTAAAATCTGTTCCTACTCTTTCCGTATCCAGTGGCTGCAATTTCTCCCTTCTGCGTATTTTCTCTTTTGCTCATTCTCATTATCTCTTTATTTTTTCCTCTTCTTTTGTTTGGATGTTTCATCTTGTGTGTATCCTCTTAATTTTACGCTTTAACTTTCTCAATAATGTTTATAAATCCTATGTTGGCATTTAAATGAAAATCATATTTGGCATTTTAATGTAGATTTGGAAGAATTAAAAAGGTAAAAAACCCTAAGCCATCAGAGAGATGAGCCGAACAGCTTTAAGAGAACATCAACCTCACCCTGCAGTATAACTGGGTGAGTCTGAAATTGGGACAGCTAAAGAGTGAACCCAGCCCCTAGGGAAGACTCTAAATTCCTTCCCCCAAATTTCACATGGACATTTGTTTATCAGAATCAGGCAGGGATGGCTAGATTTACTTTCTGGAAAACCTATGATCTCATTTTATTAGCTGTTTAGATTGGCTGCAAAATGCCTCCAAGATTATTTGATGGTTTAGAGTTTGGCCTTGTTGCACCATAATAATTTGGTGGCCTCATGATTTCATTTAGAGCCTGATATTGTCAGTCATACCAGATTCAAGTGTAGTTCTTACACAGCTGGAAGTAAAAGTCTTCAAATATTGGCATTGGTTTAGCCCATTGATATGATTTTAATTGTTGAGGGAATTAAGAATAATATGAAGACATATGAAGCAGGTCTAGAGTCAATGAAATTATTCAGCTCGATGAATTCTTACTTGTTGAATATAATGATTCTACTGGCTGTGTGCACATTCTTACTGCGGCAGTGAGCATGGGAGGCTCAGGATTTCTCAGTATCTAATCATATAATGACTGGAAGGTAGGCTACAAAAATGTTTCTTAGCTCCAGAGTTGGTTGTTTTCTTCAGCCTGTATGCTGCACTTAGGTCATCTTACTTCCTTTGCTGCAGCTGGGAAGGGTATTGTTGTGAGGCCATATCTCATGCTTGAAATAAAAGAGTTGGGAGCCATTTTGTGTTGGGTTCAAATCTCTTTCTTCTATTACCTCTCCAACTGTCCTAGGGAAGTTATTTAATCTCCTTGAATCTCCCCTTCTACTTTATAGGAGTATTGTAAATCTCCCCTTTACAATAATAAATAAAAAGAGTATATAACATCTATGGAGTTGTTTTCATGATTGAATGAGTTATTACCTGTCAATCACTTGGAATAGTCACAGAACACAGCAAGGCCTACTACCTGTTAGCCATTAGAGTTTTTATTGCTTAATATTTTTTTCTTTATATCTCTTTCATCTTAGTTGGCAGGATGTCTTTGATTGGTGATTTTTGTCCTACTCAGAGTACAATGCATTAAAATAAAATAAACACTTGCAAACAAGGTATTCTTCTGAAGGTTTACACATAGCTTACTGTAGCAGTCTGGTGTTGCTCATGGTAAAGGTGATGTTTACCAGCTTGCTCACTACAAGTTTTCATAGAATATCAATGTCATAGCCACCTTTTCACAGATATGTGAGCTGTACCAGGAGAAGGAACACATATGGATCAAGGTTGCCCATTAAGTCATGAGAGCTCTTCTTACAGATAACATTTTCAGTACTCTCAGGGCAAGACTTTAGACTGAGGCATTAGGAATGTATCTTGGGCCGGACATGATGGCTCAACCCTGTAATCCCAGCACTTTGGGCAGCCAAGGCGGGTGGATCACCTGAGGTCAGGAGTTCGAGACCAGCCTGGCCAAGATGGTGAAACCCTATCTCTACGGAAAATACAAAAATTAGCCAGGCGTGGTGGCAGGTGCCTGTAATCCCAACTACTCAAGAGGCTGAGGCAAGAGAATCACTTGAACCCAGGAGGTGGAGATTGCAGTGAGCTGAGATCACACCATTGCACTCCAGCCTGGATGACAAGAGCAAAACTCCGTCTCAAAAAAAAAAAAAAAAAAAAAAAAACAAACAAACAAAAAGAACCTATCTTAGTAAAAACTACTCTAAAATAAAAGAGTTTATTTGTTTGGATGGGGTTCTTATGGCCAAATTTTGTATTTTAGTCTGATATTGTCGTTATAATGACAATGAAGGGGATCAATTCAATATTTATTTTTCTATTTATTTGTGTATTTGTCAGCTTGGGCTGTCATTAAAAAAATACTGTAGACTAGGTGGCTTAAACAACAGAAATTTATTTCTCACAGTCACAGTCCTGAGGGCTTAAAAGTCCAAGATCAAGGTGCCCGCCGATTTGGTTCCCCAGTGAAACTGCTCTTCTTGGCTTGAAAATGGCTGCTTTTTCATGGTATTTCATGGTATCATAAAGTGGAGAAAGAAAGAGAAAGAGAGAGAGAGAGAGAAAGGGAGGAAGCCAACTCTCTGTTATGTCCTCTTAGAAGGGCAGTAATCTCACCATGAGGCCGCCTGCCCTCATAACCTCATCTAAACCTAATTATTTTACAAAGATCTCATCTCCAAATACCATCACACTGGGAGTTAGGACTTCAACAAATGACATTGGTGGCAGGGTATAACTCAGTCCATAGCAGTTTGTTTAGTTATTGGTAAGAAACAGCAATAATTTGTGACGGTTCTTTATAAGGAAAAAATATTGTGGAGCTTGGAATTTAAAAGGATCCTGTTTTTTAGCCTGAAAATATGTGATAAAATGTAAGCATCAATCTTACTGAGAAGGTTTAGTATAAACTAAGTATGATTTGAATGCAAAAACTCCCAAAAGGTTCTCATTAGAGGGCAGACTCATAAGGTCTGCCACTCCTCATCAGACACATGTTGTCAAAAAATATTGATACACACATGTGTAAAAGTTAGCAGGTTCTCAGAGATATTATAAATTATAAGTTTCTAAAACTTTTTCTGTCTTTCTCAGAGCTATCAAATACTAGAATCTGAAATTACCAATTTGGGGGTCACACATTTCTTTGGGTTAATATTGTGCCTCCCTAAATGTTCTTTTTAAGCGGGAATATATCCCCTTGAAGGCAGGACATGGTAACACCTAATGATAGGAAAATGTTCCTGGCTAAGAGTGAATAGGAGAGAAAGGAACCTGGGGAATGGGACACAGAATTTCTAAGTATAGGTGTGGAGGGAGAAGAGAGGGGTCTGGGACACAGCTCTGGGGTTTCCCATTACAATCCTGCGGAAGGCCAGGAATAGAATGAACAGAATGCGATCACTTAGGTGCACAGTGGTGTCTAAAGGATAATAAAGACCACTTACTGGTATATTTAGTTTGTTAATGTTTCACATACAAAAATAACCTAATGACCACCAGTTTTTCAGTTCCAGGTAACCATCATAATATACTAATTCCATGACTTTCATTGTTTTTTTCAGATAAGCAAAAAGAAAAGTAAGAGATACGGAACTGGACTTCCCTTTGGCAAAAAATTTAGAAAATGATAATTAGGTGAGGAGAGACCTTAAAACAGAAAATTATATACTTTGGGGTTATTGAAAAACAATTTGCTACTGTGATATTATACCATATAAGAGAAGAACTGATGGAAAACTATATGGGTAAGAGTAGTATTGAATGGTTTTATCATAAAAAATATTTTTTCACACCTAGTCCCACAGACATAAAAAATATTTTTTAGCTTGTTCTTCTACTAAGACTCAAAGCAAAGTAAATGCAATATAAATCTCTCTTTTCCCCCCTTATTTACCTTAAGACATCTGTGAGTCATTCTTCAACATATAAAAAATATTTATAAGGCCAGTACCTTGAGAACATCAAAATTTTTAAAAACACATATGGATTTACATAGTCAATAATAAGATTTGTCAAGAGCCCTGAGTGAAAGGAAGTGGTGAATTAGCCTGGCGAATTAATCTGCTCATCAGTGTAGGAGTTATTACATAAAAGTGGAAACTTGGGTAATGATATTTTCTTTACATTTACCTGATGGATCTATGATTTTTAGACAGGCATGAACAGATGGCATTTTAGGATCCAGAGGAAATGATATTTTGTTTTTCTAAAGTCAATTATTCACAGAGATAAATACTGAGTATACCTTAAACCTACATGGTTTTAAGTATAAAATCACAGATGAGTTATATAATACCCAGTTTCTGTGCACATTTGCTGAAAACATGTATCTTTTTATGTATTTTCAGTTCACAGTACTTGTCAGAACTTCAGTGTATTTAAGCTGGGTACTGTGTTTTTTTGCCAAAACAAATCATATGAAGACACACCCTTTGGTAGGAACCCCGATATTTGGTATGCATTAAACATTATTGTTGTTATGTTTATAATTTACCATGTATTTTCTGGTAATTAAAGATGGCATTTTATTTAATATGGCTAAGGTTATAGTTGTAAGAACTAGCTAAAATATATTCAAATCCTTTTAAAGCTCTGTATTAGTCTGTTCTTGCACTGCTATAAAGAAATACCTGAGACTAGTAATTTATAAAGAAAAGAGGTTTAATTGGCTTATGGTTCTGCAGGCTGTACAAGAATCATGGCTAGGGACACCTGAGAACATTTTCAGTCATGGCAAAGGTGAAGGGGAAGCAGGCAGGTCTTACTTGACTTAGCAGGAAGAAGAGGTGAGGGGTGCTACACGCTTTTAAACAACTAGTCATTGCGACAACTCACTCTCACAAGCACAGCACCAAAAGGGAAATCCATCCCCATGATCCAATTAGTTCCCACCTGACCTCACCTCCAACACTGGGGATTTCAGCTGGACATGAGATTTGGTCAGGGACACAGACCCAAACCATGTCAAGCTTCCTTTGTTCAAGCAGAGAATACTTAGAGGTAAACAGATTCGGAGGACCTAAAATATATTAAGAAGGATAGAAATTATATACTATTTATTCTTTTGTGAATTTCAAGGACCAGGTTTTTCTTAGAGAGGAACTCCTGTGATTTAGGTTCACTTTAAATTCTGAGCAGTACAAATGGTGTTTTTTAATAATGATTATCAATCTGTAAGTTTTCCTTCCAGTAAAGGGGAGGGCCTAAATAATCACAACTCATTTAGTTAATTTATAATTAATATTTCACCTAAAAAGAAAATGGGCTTATTGTGGGAAAAATAATAACAGTGAAATGCTCATATCAAATTTTATTGTAAAGTTGATTCATAATTAGAGTTTTATCAGATGTTATATTGTAGCATTAGCACACTGGAACATGCAGTAGTAAATATCAGCTGTAAGGGTTTTGGTAACTTCCTAAACTCTTTATAATTAATGATTCTTAAAAATGTTTGTAGTGTTATTTTTATTATGTCACCAAGTCATTAATATTTCAACATGGTAATAATCCAACTAAATGTAATTTTCCAGTTAAAACCACAGTAACCAAGGTACCTTTTCAGTTAATAACAACATTGCCCAATATAAAAAAAAGTACTTCCTGAGAATTCCTGTAAAGCAGGATTTCTCAACCATGACACTATTGACACTTTGGGGCAAATAATTCTTTGCTGTGTGAGCTGTCCTGTGATTGCAGGATGTTTAGTAACATCTTTGGCATCTATCCGCTAAATGCCAATAGCACCTCCTTTCAGTTGTGACAACCAGAAATGTGTCCAGATGTTGTTGAGTGACCCATGGCTTGGTTGAAAATCACTGTGGTAAGAGCATAAATGTACCCAATTCTTAGGTGGCAAACAGTATACCCTTCGGTGGTTGAGTTAGCCTAAGAGTAAACCTAACTTTGTGGTCCTGAGTCACTCTTCTTTTTAAGTCATATAATCTTATCTCACTCATTCTAAATCTAGCCTGTTTCTTCAATGTGCCCCATTTCTCGGCATTACTAATTTTGATGATTGAGTGCTTAAATGGATTTATAATTCAGACTGCCTCTGTTATTTGCTATAGGTGCACTTTACAAAAATATCACAATTTAAATGACTTTTTTTCTAAGCATTACAAAGGGTAACAGAGACTGCATGTTTACAACAACCATACAAATATATTTTAAAATGGTGTTTCTATTCATATCTCTGGGGTCTGTATCAATAAATAGGTATATTATTAGAAGTCACAAGGAAAATTAAGAAATACCAGAGAATGAATTGGCTCAGCCATGCTTATATCTTCTTGGCATATTGGGCTATTATCTTTCTGAATCTCCTTCACTGGCCTACTTTTTATTTAGTCTGACTCATTTTCTCAGGGATGAATTTATTAAAACAAAAACACACAGGCCTTTCAAATTTTGCTGAAGCTTCATTACAGTGGAGATAGGGTCTAGAGGATCTGATGACAGAATCTCTTGCTCTCTCTCTCTTTCCCTCTCTGACACACACACACACATACACACACACACACACACACACACACACAAATTTCCTGTGATACTAGAAAGCAATGATGTATAAAATTTAAAAGTTAGAAAAACTATTTAATGACGAAGAAGAAATATGAAATTCATTTTTTATTAGCACCAACCAGATGTCAGTATACATAAAATAGACAAATCGAGGAATAAAGTACTCCCAAAGGTAAACTGTATTGAAACCCATTACTCTCTGCATTCTCATTTGTTTTTAAAAAAAGTATATATATATTAAAAACTTTACACTGCGTGGTTTTAAAACACTGGATTCCAAAGTTAGCATATATGGGGTATACACGAGTCATGAAAATTTTCTTGATGACAATTATTTTTAAAATATAACATCTGTTAGTAGTGAAAGAGCAAGTTCACGGTTGTCATTTTCCTGGGTTTAGGAGGGAACAGTCAACAGAGAAATAGAGGTGATATTTATACCTGCTACATTCTAGATATTTTGTAATTCCTTCGTATATGCATTTGGTTATACAGAAAACATTTTACTTTGTTCTCATATCAGTATAATTGTATTCATTTAGCCAGCCATTTCTTGAGTATCTGTTATAGCCTATACTTTGTTAGGTGCTGGGATGTAATGATAAGTAAAGCAAAAGCCCAAATCTCCATGAGTTCCCAGTCTAGTGGAAAAAAATTAATATATAGGTAATTGTAATGAGTGGAGAAGGGAGCTAGTATGAGATGAACCTCTCTCTGATCTTCAGCTGGGCAAGGAGTGTGAGGAAGGTGATGCAACAGTATGGGCACCAAAGAAGAGGCTGTAATCAGATGCTCACTGGACACTTAGCACATATAGTGGAGGAGCAGAGGAGAAGATGAGTAAGAGCAGAAGAAGCAAATGCGAGAGGTTTGAGTCAACAAGAAAACTCTGCAGAGTTATTTAAAGACTTTGATGTGACTAGTTGTACAGCACCTATAGTGGAAGAGTAAAAGGCAAGGCTTGGGGCCAGGCACGGTGGCTCATGCCTGTAATCCCAGCACTTTGGGGGGCCAAGGCGGGCGGATCACGAGGTCAGGAGTTGAAGACCAGACTGGCCAAAATGGTGAAACCCCATCTCTACTAAAAATACAAAAATTAACCAGGCTCAGTAGCAGGCACCTGTAATCCCAGCTACTCGAGGGGCTGAGGCAGGAGAATTGCTTGAACATGGGTGGCAGAGGTTGCAGTAAGCCAAGACTGTACCACTGCACTCCAGCCTGGGTGATAGAGTGAGACTCCATCTCAATAAAAAAAAAAAAGGCAAGGCTTGGGAAAGATACAGAACACTTTTGAAAGCCCTCAATAACATTCCTTATCTGAGAAGTGCTCTCATTGTGCACTATCTACTATATCTTTCTGATTAATTCCCTTTGGTCATCACACATAAATTTGAGTAGTACGTGCAACTGGTTACAGGTTAAAATTATCTTTGCAGGCTTCCTACCATTTAATTCTCAAAACAACTATATTTTGTGTAAAAGCAAACTCCCTTAGAGAGGCTAAGTTACTTAGTTTGCTAGTAACTGGTAATGGCAGGATTTGAACACAAATGCTCTGAACACCAAATCTTCATCTCACTTGTGTTTTTCCCTAGTCATCAATCTTATAAGAACTGTGTATTAGGCCATTCTCACATTGCTATAAAGAAATATCCAAGACTGGGTAATTTATAAAGAAAAGAGATTTAACTGGCTCAGGATTCTGCAGGCTTTACAGGAAGCATGGTGCTGGCATCTGCTCACCATCTACAAAGGCCTCAGGAAGCTTACAATCATGGCAAAGGCGAAGGGGGAGCAGGCATGTCACTTGGCAAAAGCAGGAGCAAGAAAGCGATTGGGGTGGGGAGGTGCCACATACTTCTAAAGGAACACATCTGATGAGAACTCACTATCACAAAGACAGCACCAAGCTACGAGGGATCCACCCCTATAATCTAAATACCTCCCTCCAGGCCACACCTCCAGCACTGGAGAATCTAATTTAACATGAGATTTGGATGGGGTCATGTATTTGAACTGTATCATTTCACCCCGGCTCCCTTCAAATCTTATGTCCTCACATTTCAAAATATAATAATCTCTTCTCAATAGTCCCCCCAAAATCTTAACTCATTCCAGCATTAATCTAAAAGTCCCGAGTTCCAAATCCACAGTATTATCTGGAAATGAGTTTCTTTTACCTATGAGCTGTAAAATAAATAAATAAATAAATAATAAGTTAGTTGCTTCCAAGATACAATGGGAGTTCAGGCATTGGGTAAACATTCCTGTTCCAAAAGACAGAAGTCATCAAAAAGAAAGGGGCTACATGCCCCACACAAGTTCAAAACCCCATGGGGCAGTCATTAAGTCTTAAAGCTCCAAAGTCATCTCCATTGACTATATGTCCCATATCCAGGGAAAATGGGTGAAGAAGGTGGGGGCTCTCAAGGCCTTAGGCAGCTCCACCTTGTGGCTTTGCAGAGTGCATGCACCAAGGCTGCTCCCACAGGCTGGAGTTGAGTGACTGCCCCTTTACTACATGCAGAGTGCAAACTACTGGTATATCTACCATTCTCAGGTCTGGAGGATGGTGGCCTTCTTCCCACAGTTCCACTAGGCAGTGCCCCAGTGGGGACTCTGTGTGAGGCCTCCAACTCCACATTTCTCCTCCACACTCCCTTAGTAGAGGCTCTCTGTGAGGGGCTCCATCACAACAGCAGGCTTCTGCCTGGACACAGAGACTTTCTCATATATCCTCTGAAATCTAGGATGAGGCTACCAAGCCTCAACTCTTACACTCTGTGTACCTGAAAACTTAACTTTACATAGAAGCTGCCTAAGCTTACAGCATGCACCCTCTGGAGCTATGGCCCAAGCTATACCTGGGCCCGTTTGAGCCAATGCTGGATCTGGAACAGCCAGGATGTGGGGAACATTGTCCTGAGACTGTGCAGGGCAGCAAGGCCCTAGGCCTGTCCCACAAAACCATTCTTCCCTCCTAGGCATTCAGGACTGTGATGAGAGGGGCTGCTGCAAAGGTCTCTGAAATGCCTTCAAGGCCTTTTTCCTATCATCTTGGCTATCAGCATTTGGCTCCCTTTTAGTTATGCAACTTTTTCTAGCAAATGGTTGCTCCAGTAAAAGCTTTTTCTTTCTCTGCCACATGGCCAGGCTGCAAATTTTCTAAACTTTTATGCTCTGCTTCCCTTTTAAATGTAAGTTTCAACTTTAAGTTATTTATTTGTACCCTTGTCTGAAGTTAGGCTGTTAGAAGCAACCAAGTCACATTGAAATGTTTTGGTTCTTAGAATTTTCTTCCACCAGATACCCTAAATTATCTGTGAAGTTTAAATTCTCACAGATCCCTAGGAAATGAACAGAATACAGCCAAGCATTCTTGGGAAACACAAGTGCAATGGGGATTTGGTATCCAGAGGATTTGTGTTCAAATCCTGCCATTATCAGTTACTAGAAAACTACCTACGTTAGCCTAAGATAGTTTATTCTTACACAAAATATGCTTGTTTTGAGAATTAATGGTAAGAAGCATGTGACGATAATTTTAAACTGTAACCCACTGCACACACTAGTAAGTTTTATGTGTGGCAACCAAAGGGAATTAGTCAGACATAGAATGCAGTGCATAATAAGAGTACTTCTCTGGGGGGTCCGTTCCAAGATGGCCAAACAGGAATAGCTTTGGTCTGCAGCTCCCAGCATGATCAATGCAGAAGACAGGTGATTTCTGTATTTCCAACTGAGGTACCTCATTCATCTCATTGGGACTGGTTGGACAGTGGGTGCAGCCCACAGAGGGCAAGCCAAAGCAGGGCGAGGCATCACCTCACCCAGGAAGTCCAAGGGGTTGAGGGATTTACCTTTCCTAGCCAAGGGAATCCATGACAGACTGCACCTGGAAAATTGGGACATTGCCACCCAAATACTGTGCTTTTCCAACAGTCTTAGCAAATGGCACACCAGGAGAGTATATCCCGTGCCTGGCTTAGTGGGTCCCATGCCCACGAGCCTTGCTCAAACTAGCGCAGCAGTCTGAGATCAAACTGCAAGGCAGCAGCCTGGCTGGGGGAGGGGTGTCCGCCATTGCTGAGGCTTAAGTGGGTAAACCAAGTGGCCTGGAAGCTTGAACAGGGCGGAGCCCACTGCAGCTCAAGGAGGCCTGCCTGCCTTTGTAGACTCCACCTCTGGGAGCAGGGCATAGCTGAACAAAAGGCAGCAGAAACTTCTACAGACTTAAACGTCCCTGTCTGATAGCTCTGAAGAGAGCAGTGGTTCTCCCAGCATGGTGTTTGAGCTCTGAGAATGGACAGACTGCCTCCTCAAGTGGGTCCCTAACCCCCGTGTAACCTAACTGGGAGACACCTCCCAGTAGGAGCTGACTGACACCTCATAAAGCCGGGTGCCCCTCTGAGACAAAGCTTCCAGAGGAAGGATCAGGCAGCAATATTTGCTGTTCTGCAGCCTCCGCTGGTAATACCCAGGCAAACAGGGTCTGGAGTGGACCTCCAGCAAACTCCAACAGACCTGCAGCTGAGGGACCTGACTGTTAGAAGTAAAACTAACAGACAGAAAGGAATAGTATCAGCATCAACAGAAAGGACATCCACACCAAAACCCCAACTGTAGGTCACCATCATCAAACAGTAAAGGTAGATAAAACCACAAAGATGGGGAGAAACCAGAGAAGAAAAGCTGAAAATTCTAAAAAGCAGAGTGCCTTTTCTGCTCCAAAGGATCGCAGCTCCTCGCCAGCAAAGGAACAAAGCTGGATGGAGAATGACTTTGACGAGTTGACAGAAATTGGCTTCAGAAGGTCAGTAATAACAAACTTCTCTGAGCTAAAGGAGGATGTTCAAACCCATAGCAAGGAAGCTACAAACCTTGAAAAATGATTAGACAATGGCTAACTAGAATAAACAGTGTAGAGAAGAGCTTAAATGACCTGATGGAGCTGAAAACCATGGCACGAGAACTACCTGACACATGCACAAACTTCAGTAGCCGATTCGATCAAGTGGAAGAAAGAGTATCAGTGACTGAAGATCAAATTAATGAAATGAAGCAAGAAGAGAAGTTTAGAGAAAAAAGAATAAAAAGAAATGAACAAAGCCTCCAAGAAATATAGGACTATGTGAAAAGACCAAATCGTTTGGCTGGTATACCTGAAAGTAACAGGGAGAATGGAATCAAGTTGGAAAACACTCTGCAGGATATTATCCAGGAGAACTTCCCCAATCTAGCAAGGCAGGCCAACATTCAAATTCAGGAAATACAGAGAACACCACAAAGATACTCCTTGAGAAGAGCAACCCCAAGACACATAACTGTCAGATTCACCAAGGTTGAAATGAAGGAAAAAATGTTAAGGGCAGCCAGAGAGAAAGGTCGGGTTACCCACAAAGGGAAGCCCATCAGACTAACAGCGGATCTCTTGGCAGAAACTCTACAAGCCAGAAAAGAGTGGGGGCCGATGTTCAACATTCTTAAAGAAAAGAATTTTCAACCCAGAATTTCATATCCAGCCAAACTAAGCTTCATAAGTGAAGGAGAAATAAAATACTTTACAGAGAAGCAAATGCTGAGAGACTTTTGTCACCACCAGGCCCTGCCCTAAAAGAGCTCCTGAAGGAAGCACTAAACATGGAAAGGAACAACCGGTACCAGCCACTGCAAAAACATGCCAAATTGTAAAGACCATCGATGCTAGGAAGAAACTGCATCAACTAACAGGCAAAACAACCAGCTAACATCATAATGACAGGAACAAATTCACACATAACAGTATTAACCTTAAATGTAAATGGGCTAAATGCCCCAATTAAAAGACACAGACTGGCAAATTGGATAAAGATTAAAGACCCATCAGTGTGCTGTATGCAGGAGACCCATGTCACATGCAGACACACATAGGCTGAAATTAAAGAGATGGAAGAAGATCTATGAAGCAAATGGAAAGCAAAAAAAAAAAAAAAAAAAAAAAGCAGGGGTTGCAATCCTAGTCTCTGATAAAACAGACTTTAAACCAACAAAGTTCAAAGAAGGCCATTACATAATGGTAAAGCGATCAATTCAACAAGAAGAACTAACTATGCTAAATATATATGCACCCAATATAGGAGTACCCAGAATCATAAAGCAAGTCCTTAGAGACCTACAAAGAGACTTAGACTCCCACACAATAATAATGGGAGACTTTAACACCCCACTGTAAATATTAGATCAACAAGACAGAAGGTTAACAAGGATATCCAGGACTTGAACTCAGCTGTGCACCAAGTATACCTAGTAGACAGCTACAGAACTCTCCACCTCAAATCAACAGAATATACATTCTTCTCAGCACCACATCGCACTTATTCCAAAATTGACCACAGAGTTGGAAGTAAAGCACTCCTAAGCAAATGTAAAAGAACAGAAATCACAACAAACTGTCTCTCAGACCACAGTGCAAACAAATTAGAACTCAGGATTAACAAACTCACTCAAAACTGAACAAATGAGATGAAAACTGAACAACGTCCTCCTGAATGACTACTGGGCAAATAATGAAACAAAGGCAGAAATGATGTTCTTTGAAACCAACGAGAACAAAGACACAACATACCAGAATCTCTGGGACACATTCAAACAGTGTGTAGAGGGAAATTTATAGCACTAAATGCCCGCAAGAAAAAGGAGGAAAGATCTAAAACTGACACCCTAACATCACAATTAAAAGAACTAGAGAAGCAAGAGCAAACACATTCAAAGCTAGCAGAAGGCAAGAAATAACTAAGATCAGAGCAGAACTGAAGGAGAGAGAGACACAAAAAACCCTTCAAAAAACCAATGCATCCAGGAGCTGGTTTTTTGAAAAGATCAACAAAATTGATAGACCAATAGCAAGACTAATAAAGAAGAAAAGAGAGAAGAATCAAATAGATGCAATAACAAATGACAAAGGGGATATCACCACCGATCCCACAGAAATACAAACTACCATCAGAGAATAATATAAACACCTCTACACAAATAAACTAGAAAATCTAGAAGAAATGGATAAATTCCTGGACACATACACCCTCCCAACACTAAACCAGGAAGAAGTTGAATCCCTGCATAGGCCAATAACAGGCTCTGAAATTGAGGCAATAATTAATAGCCTACCAACCAAAAAAAGTCTAGGGCCAGTCAGATTCACAGCCAAATTCTACCAGAGGTACAATGAGGAGCTGGTACCATTCCTTATACAACTATTCCAATCAATAGAAAAAGAGGGAATCCTCCCTAACTCATTTTATGAGGCCAGCATCATCCTGATACCAAAGCCTGGCAGAGACACAACAAAAAAAGAGAATTTTAGACCAATATCCCTGAAGAACATCGATACAAAAATCCTCAGTAAAATACTGGCAAACCAAATCCAGCAGCACATCAAAAAGCTTATCCACCACGATCAAGTTGGCTTCATCCCTGGAATGCAAGGCTGGTTCAACATATGCAAATCAATAAATGTAATCCATCACATAAACACAACCAATGACAAAAACCACATGATTATCTCAATAGATGCAGAAAAGGCCTTTGACAAAATTCAACAACCCTTCATGCTAACAACTCTCAATAAATTAGGTATTGTTGGGATGTATCTCAAAATAATAAGAGCTATCTATGACAAACCCACAGCCAATATCATACTGAATGGGCAAAAACTGGAAGCATTCCCTTTGAAAACTGGCACAAGACAGGGATGCCCTCTCTCACCACTCCTATTCAACATAGTATTGGAAGTTCTAGCCAGGGCAATCAGGCAAGAGAAAGAAATAAAGGGTATTCAACTAGGAAAAGAGGAAGTCATATTGTCCCTGTTTGCAGATGACATGATTGTATATTTAGAAAACCCCATTGTCTCAGCCCAGAATCTCCTTAAGCTGATAAGCAACTTCAGCAAAGTCTCAGAATACAAAATCAATGTGCAAAAATCACAAGCATTCCTATACACCAATAACAGACAAACAGCCAAATCATGAGTGAACTCCCATTCACAATTGCTTCAAAGAGAATAAAATACCTAGGAATCCAACTTACAAGGGACGTGAAGGACCTCTTCAAGGAGAACTACAAACCACTGCTCAACAAAATAAAAGAGGACACAAACAAATGGAAGAACATTCCATGCTCATGGATAGGAAGAATCAATATCGTGAAAATGGCCATACTGACCAAGGTAATTTATAGATTCAATGCCATCCCCATCAAGCTACCAATGACTTTCTTGACAGAATTGGAAGAAACTACTTTAAAGTTCATATGGAACCAAAAAGTCTGCATTGCTAAGACAATCCTAAGCGAAAAGTACAAAGCTGGAGGCATCATGCTACCTGACTTCAAACTATACTACAAGGTTACAGTAACCAAAACAGCGTGGTACTGGTACCAAAACAGAGATATAGACCAATGGAACAGAACAGAGACCTCAGAAATAACACCACACATCTACAACCATCTGATCTTTGACAAACCTGACAAAAACAAGAAATGGGGAAAGGATTCCCTATTTAACAAATGGTGCTGGGAAAACTGGCCAGCCATAGGTAGAAAGCTCAAACTGGATCCCTTCCTTACACCTTACACAAAAATTAATTCAAGATGGATTAAAGACTTAAATGTGAGATCTAAAACCATAAAAACCCTAGAAGAAAACCTAGGCAATACCATTCAGGACGCAGGCATGGGCAAGAACTTCATGACTAAAACACCAAAGCAATGGCAACAAAAGCCAAAATACACAAATGGGATCTAATTTAACTAAAGAGCTTCTGTACAGAAAAAGAAACTACCATCAGAGTGAAGAGGCAACCTAAAGAATGGGAGAAAATTTTTGCAATCTACCCACCTGACAAAGGGCTAATATTCAGAATCTACAATGAACTCAAACAAATTTACATGAAAAAAATCAACCCCATCAAAAAGTGGGCAAAGGATATAAACAGACACTTCTCAAAAGAAGACATTTACGCAGCCAACAGAGACATGAAAAAATGCTCATCATCACTGCTCATTAGAGAAATGTAAATCAAAACCACAATGAGATACCATCTCACACCTGTTAGAATGGCGATCATTAAAAAGTCAGGAAACAACAGGTGCTGGAGAGGATGTGGAAAAATAGGAATGCTTTTACACTGTTGGTGGAAGTGTAAACTAGTTCAACCATTGTGAAAGACAGTGTGGTGATTCCTCAAGGATCTAGAACTAGAAATACCATTTGACCCAGCAAACTCATTACTGGGTATATACCCAAAGGATTATAAATCATGCAACTATAAAGACACATGCACACGTATGTTTACTGTGACACTATTCACAATAGCAAAGACTTGGAACCAACCCAAATGTCCAACAATGATAAGACTGGATTAAGAAAATGTGGCACATATACACCATGGAATACTATGCAGCCATAAAAAAAGGATGAGTTCATGTCCTTTGTAGGGACATGGATGAAGCTGGAAACCATCATTCTGAGCAAACTATCACAAGGACAGAAAACCAAACACCGCATGTTCTCACTCATAGGTGGGAGTTGAACAATGAAAACACTTGGACACAGGGCAGGGAACATCACCCACCGGGGCCTGTTGTAGGGTGGGGGGATGGGGAAGGGATAGCATTAGGAGAAATACCTAATGTAAATGACGAGTTAATGGGTGCAGCAAACCAACACATCATACGTATACATATGTAACAAACCTGCAGGTTGTGCACACGTACCCTAGAACTTAAAGTATATACAAAAAAAAGAGTACTTCTCTGATAAAGTATGTTATTGAAGGCTCTCAAAACTGTTCTGTTTATTTCTCTAGCCTTACCTTCTACTCTTCCATCATAGGTGTTGTACAACTAGTCACATCAATGTCTTTAGAGAATCCTGCAAAGTTTTCTTGTTGACTCAAACCCCTTGCATTTGCTTCTTCAGCTTGTTACCTAATTTCAGTCACTTCCACATTTTCAGGTATCTTCACAGCAATGCCCCACTTCTTGGTACAAATATTATGTATTAATTAGTTTGTTCATGCAATGCTGTAAAGAAAATACCTGAGACTGGGTAATTTATAAAGATATTTAATTGGTTCACGGTTCTGCAGGCTTTACTGCTGGCAGTGTGCCAGCATCTGCTCAGCCTCTAGGGAGGCCTCAGGAAGCTTACAATCACAATCATAGTGGAATTTATTGAGAATTATGATTTAAAACTATAATGATGTACATATTGCTTTTTGATAGGCAAATATTTAAAAATCTTGTTTAATAATGACCTCTATTTTCTAGGATGTGGGCGTGTCTCTTGGCAAAAGCAGGAGTACTGGACAAAGAGAGTGGGGGTGGGGAGGTGCCACATACTTTTAAATGACCAAGAACTCACACACTATCATGAAGACAGCACCAAGCCATGAGAGATCCACCCCCAGGATCCAAACACTTTCAACCATCCCCTGCCTTCAGTATTGGGGATTGTAATCCAACATGAGATTTGGGTGGAGACAAATACCAAAACTATATCAAACTGAGAACTTTGGAGCCAGGGAAAGGAGAGAGCTTACCATTGCTGAGAGAGAGAAAGGTATCTATCTATCTATCTATCTATCGATAGATAGATAGATAGATAGATACAAACTATATATATATCAACCATATATATATATCAACTATATATATCTTTATATATATATATAGAGAGAGAGAGAGAGAGAGAGAAGAAACATGAATATTTGAGCAAGTTTTTCTCATAGATGTGTCATTATTAAATTTTATTCCTTGGTTAGGAAATGGAACTGATCAATAATGCACAGCTGAGATTCTAAATTTCATATGTTAAAAAAATTAGCTATAATAAATGAAAAGTAATGAGAGGACTAAATATATTATAAAGTTATATTAATATACATGAATTAGTTACACAAGTTAAAACAGTTTATTACCAATGAATGAACAAATTAAATGGAACCAAATAAAAACTGAAGAGAGAGTTCTGAAAATATCAAAATTTAGTATATGATAAACAAAATACTTCAAATCAGTTGGAAAACATTGAATTTAATGAGTATTGGGAAAACTAGATATTCATTCTGGGAAAGAAGAAAAAATTGGATAAATTAGATTAGCTTTTCACATCTTAGACACTGGTTATTTAAAAATGGATTAGAGATTTAACTATAAAAAAGGTAAATAGAAGTATTTTTTAAATGGAAAATAATTGTTTTATAATTTTGAATAAGAAAGACCTTTCTAGATATTACACATAACTTGGAAGTCATATTAAAGAAATATTTTAACAAATTCAACTACCAAGCGTGCACACATGTACACAGACACACATGTGAAATCTTCTTTCACAGAAAAATGCATCATGAAGAAATAAAAACAAAGGGAAAACAGTTTAAAAGTATTTACAATGAATATTAGACAAAAAGCTAATTTCTGTCTCATAGAAAGGGGCACTACACTTGATAAGGAAAATGATCGACAACCCAAAGAAGAAATAAACAAATATTTTATAAACATAAAATAGGAGTGGCTCTTAAGTACGTGAAAATATTCCTAGCCTCTCTCATAATAAGATAATTATGATTTAAACCTATATTGAGGTACATATTACCTTTTGATAGGCAAATACTTAAAAATATTATTTGATCATGAACTCTGTTTTATAGGATGTGCAGAAACAACTTTCATAGAAATGTAACTTTTTACAACCACTGTGGAAAGTCATTTGGCAACACCTGTCACAGTTATAAACACCTGCTCATTTAATTCTGGAACTTAACTTCTGAAATACATTATGTAGATAAACTTTGTGCATGCAAAATGACTTGGATGCAAAGTTCCTCACTGCAGTTTTATGTACAAAAGCCAAAGATAGGAAATAATCCCACGTCCATCAAGTTGGGACATGGTTACACCATGTTGCATCCACTGCTAAAGAAAAGAATGAGGAAGTTTTTTATGTACTGGCATAAATTAAATAGCTTACCAAACAAAAAGAGTCCAGGACCAGATGGATTCACAGCCTAATTCTACCAGAGGTACAAGGAGGAACTGGTACCATTCCTTCTGAAACTATTCCAATCAATAGAAAAAGAGGGAATCGTCCCTAACTCATTTTATGAGGACAGCATCATCCTGATACCAAAGTCCGGCAGAGACACAACCAAAAAAGAGAATTTTAGACCAATATCCTTGATGAACATTGATGCAAAAATCCTCCATAAAATACTGGCAAACCGAATCCAGCAGCACATCAAAAAGCTTATCCACCATGATCAAGTGGGCTTCATCCCTGGGATGCAAGGCTGGTTCAATATACACAAATCAATAAATGTAATCCAGCATATAAACAGAACCAAAGACAAAAACCACATGATTATCTCGATAGATGCAGAAAAGGCCTTTGACAAAATTCAACAACCCTTCATGCTAACAACTCTCAATAAATTAGGTATTGATGGGACGTATCTCAAAATAATAAGAGCTATCTATGACAAACCCACAGCCAATATCATACTGAATGGGCAAAAACTGGAAGCATTCCCTTTGAAAACTGGCACAAGACAGGGATGCCCTCTCTCACCACTCCTATTCAACATAGTGTTGGAAGTTCTGGCCAGGGCAATTAGGCAGGAGAAGGAAATAAATGGTATTCAATTAGGAAAAGATGAAATCAAATTATCCCTGTTTGCAGACGACATGATTGTATATCTAGAAAACCCCATTGTCTCAGCCCAAAATCTCCTTAAGCTGATAAGCAACTTCAGCAAAGTCTCAGGATGCAAAATCAATGTACAAAAATCACAAGCATTCTTATTTCCATGTTTTTTGATAAAAGCATGTACATGTTGGCACATATACACCCATACATACTTTTATACACATATTGGTTTAATACACACAATTACTCTAGAAGTGTATTCAGACCACTGATAAGTTGTTGCCTCAGAATGAAAAACTAGGTACTTGGGAGTGGGGGCAGCAGGAAGATTTTTACTGTAAATCCTGTGGCACCCTTGGGATTGTGCACCATGTGAATGCATTGCCTTTTAAATAGTAAATTCAGGAAAACACGGTAAGAAATTAGAAATTAAGTCTCACAAAATCTGAGCAATTCTTTAGAATCCACCATTGCTAAGGTGACTGAGATAGCCTAGAGTCTACTTGGTAAAAATGGGATTTTGTTGATTCTTCTAGTCACTGTGAACTGCTATTAAAAATCATTAAGTTATATTATCTGATTCTGTTTGACTTAGTATGTTTTTGAGCCTTTTCTGTTTCTACCAGCATCTCAACTATTTCTGGTTCAATGTTTCTGATTCAAATTCTTTTGGAAAGACTCTAAGATTGGTCCAATTATTGCCATCATCTCTGCAAGTCACTTCTTTCATACCAGATAATTATTTGCCATTGTCAGTCTATACATTGACTCACCTTTGTTGGTGACCCATTCTTGGGCAATCGTCTATGGTTAGGTAGACTACAATTTCAGTTATATGCAGTAATAATTCTCAATAATGTGAATGTTATTGGCCCCACTTCTCCTGCCTGCCAGCATTTGTTTGCTGCCCCCACAAAAGACCTCAACAGAAATACCTAATCTCTATTTCAGCTTCTCTTTTTTCAATTGCTATTAAATCCATTCCAATCAAGCTTTGGTCCTCTACTAATCTGCTAATACTACTTATCTTAAGGTCACCACTGAACTTTGCTAAATTAGAAGAAAATGGTTCATCAACTTATCTGTCCGCTTAGCTGTCTCACCAGCTATTTGACAGTCTAGAATTTAGAGGGGGAAATAGGCAGGAAGGTCTTTGGGGACTCTCCAGCGTTTTAAATATATATATATATATAAAAATTTATATATTATATAAATTTATATAATATATATATAAAAATTTATATATTATATAAATTTATATAATATATATATAAAAATTTATATATTATATAAATTTATATAATATATAAATTTTATTATAGACATTATATATGTGAACTGTATATAATAGATTTTAAGAAATAAACTTTAAAAAATGCTTTTTTAAAAAAGTTTTAGAATATTAGTTTAAAGGCTGACTGCATCCAGGGATGCAATACAATTTCCAATTACTTGTCTTTCAATCGCAGGTCTATTATTCTTTGTTTAAATCCACTGTTATATTGTCTCTTTTTTACTGTAATATGAATGCCTTTTACACTAAGATTATTATTTGTTTTCAGCAGCTCAGCTTTCCTCTACTAAGAGGTTCAAAAAAGACCCAGAACTGAGCCTCACTGAGCTATGGTTTGGTCATAACCAAGGATGAACTAATTGCTCTAGTCAGAGGAATGTGTTACCCTGATTGCCAGGTCAGGTCATATGTTCACCTTTGTAGTTACAGAAGGAAGCAGCTCCAGTAATAACACAAGAATTAGGAGAGATAGAGGGATGGTGTCTTAGTCTTCTTTGTGTTGCTACAACAGAATGCCATACATGGGATAATTTACAAAGAAAATAAAATTTGCACAGTTCTGAGGCTGGAAAGTCCCATATCACAGTGCTAGCATCTGATAAGGTTGTTTTTGCCACACCATCCCATGGCTGAAGGTGGAAGGGCGGGAAAGCACAAGATGAGGCAAGAGAGAAAGTGGGCCAGATTCATTCTTTTCATTAGGATGATAAAGAAAAGAGTTATCATCTTATTAGTAATTCACTCCTGTGATAACTCCCAGCATAATGCCATTAATCTGTTCATGAGGGCAGAGACCTCATGAACTAATCACCATTTAAAAGCCCTACCTCTCAGCACTGTTGCAATGGGAATTAGGTTTCCACCACATGGAAGTTGGGGGAAACATTCAAACCATAGCATATCACTTTAAGAGGAGAATAAGGGTGCTGACGCCAGAAGAAGAGTTGAATATTTTAACTACTGACAAATATATCTACTTTCCTTACATTTATTCAAAAACTTAACTAATGTATATTTTTGAACTTTTAAAACTCAGCTTGAATCATTTTTTAAAGACAGTTTTCTACAATCCTACCAACTTTTTGTAAATAGATGTTCAGCTTTAAGGTTGCATTCTTCAGCCTTTAATATATATTAAAATATATATACATGTATATTTTTTGCTATATGATTTTTCAGATCTCATCTGCTAAATTGAAAGGGAAATGTCTGAATCATGGGGTGCTAGTGGTCAAGGGAAAGCAGTAGAGCAATGTGTTCCCAAGTGCTACTGTCTGAATAAAAATGCAAGATATTAACTTGACTGGTCTTTTTAGACTGTATAATTGTGTTTTTATTTTATAAAAATTTCTAATTTTCAGGATAAATAGGCCTAGATTTCAATCAACTTAGATGGGAGTTGTTTGGATAAGTCCTCTTAATTGCTGGGAGGTACATTGACTATAAATCTCCAGCCTGTCTCATCCCAATAAACTCTGCATCTGTGTGTTTTGATTGAAATTGGAATGAGAGCAAAGGGATGATCGTGATTGGAAAGATAAACTGCTAGAAGCGATTAACATTTATTATGATCATCTCTACACATTAGCCAACAGACATTTTTAGTAAAGTATAAATTGATGAATACAGGAGCAAGCTGCCACAACTTAATGAAACATATCATTTTTCTTTCCCCACTGGCTTTATGTTGATGCAGAGTGAATTGTCTGGCAGAAACATCTGTTTATCTCATGGACCCAGCCAAAGTAATCTCATGTGCAGATTTTATGCATTTTCTTCAGTAGGTCAGGTGAATAAGAAGGTTTCTGAAAATGGTAACAAAACACCAGTACCACCAGCATAAATCTACGCTGAGCCCTCTTGTGTTGCAGGCCTTGGAGATACAATAATGGTACAAGAGAACATATTCATGACCACAAGAAGCTGACAGACTAGGTATATTGAGGAAATAAGACAGATTGAGGCCAAATCAGGGGAATCTTCAGGCTTGCTTCAGGAAATCATAGGATGAATTATTGGACCATCTACTACTCTGCCTTTTCATCCTCATGAAACACTGAGATGATTTATATGAATCAAATTGCTGGTGATTTTCCAGGTCCAATATGAGTTAGTTAGTAAATCTTATGCACCATGGCAGGTGGAGATGGAGAGATGATCCTTAGGCAGACCCAGGTTGACCCTAGAGTTAGAAAATATTATTTTTCCCCTGTGCATGCACACACACATATACATACACACACCACTAGGCAATTCCTCATAACCTCGGCATGAAAATGCCACAGAGTAAGTGGTAAAAATAGAAAAATGCCTGCTTTCTGTAGCTACAGAATATATGGGAAAATAAAATCCTTAAAATGACATTAGACTACAAACTTTTTGTCATACTATCTACATCCCCTCCAACAAACAGGACCCATTCTCCATCCCTCAGGTTGGAGGTTGGAACATTAGAAATTCCCAAAGGGAAACACTATATGGATGGAAGAATTGGCCATGGATTGGCAAAAAAAAAAAAAAAAAAAAAATCTTCTTTTTTATTATCACTCTTAAAACCTCTTAACATTGAAATGTAGTGACTGACAGCCTCCTCAAACAAACTGCAAAAGTACAATAAAAATAACCTCTTGCATAAAACATTGCATGGTACACAGACTCCCTGAGGCTTCTCCAAGGAACCCAGTCTGAGAAACCCTACTCTAGACCTAGGGTGCTCCTCCTTCCTAGAAAGCAGAAGAGTAAAGAATGGTGAAATGGGCAGGTGAGGAAAATAAGTGGTATCAATCGTTAAACTTATATTCGTTTTAAAGATAACATAGGAATTGCCAAAAGTTTTTAAATGCTAATATTTTCAAAGACAGTATTCCAAGAGTTCTATCAGATGGAGAGTTTTACAAAGAAGTCAGCTTGTCCCTGCTTATTTATATGTCTGTACCATCACATTTTTGTAACCCTCTTTGCTTAGCGTCTATCTGTGTTTCTCCTGTTTCTCCTTTTCTCTGTGTGTGTGTGTAGAAACAAATACTTTGTGTATAAATATATGTATGTGTATACATAGACATATACACATATATGTACATATACATGCATATATGTATGTATATGTATATGCATATATACATACACATGTGTATGTATACACACATACATATACATATATACACATATACACCTCTGTGATATACACACCTGTCATATATGTATGTGTATATGTGTACATGTCTATATGTACAAACAAATATGTATATATGTACACATATAGGTATATATGTACACATATAGGTATATTTATATATTTGGGTATATATACATATAAAAATACACATACATATTTGTATGTGTATTTTTATACACATACAAATGTATGTGTATGTGTATATATGTACACATATAGGTATATTTATATATTTGGGTATATATACATATAAAAATACACATACATATTTATATGTATGTATACATATAAACACACACATATGTAATATACATACACAAAACATTAATAATCTCTAGAGCACTAGAGCAATTGAAATATCTTTCAAACACATTGTCAGTATTGAAATTGGATCACTTAACATGATAGTCACTAGTAAACTTGAAGGTGGGATTTGCGTTATAATTTTTATCATTAAATATACAGCTTTAGCCTCCTTCCTTGGTTCTTCTATGGCCAAAGTTCCTAGAGGTGCTGACTTGATGAAGCCGAGCTAGAGCAAACTTACTCGTACTTTCTTCTAACGTACCCAAATGCTCTTATTTATTATCCATCTTTATTTTTTAAAGTCGGTTCTCTCTTAGCAATGTCCCACACTTCCAATACTTCCAGGGTATTAGTATTGTAAATAATGCTAACAGGAACGTTCTACCTACTTAAAGGGGTGACATATCCTGAGGACAGGCCACACAATGTGTTGACATCTCTGCTAAGAAGGTGTGTTTGTCTAAGAGGCCTAGTGAAGTGTCTGCCACCAAAGGGACAACTCTGGCTTTGCTGTTACACAAATATCAGTGATTCTCCTTCTGTTGATCATACCAGCCACTGATGACACTGGAGACTATGTGTAGATAGCATGCCATTTGCTCTAACTCCGTGGCATCTCATTAATTATTCGTGGACAGGCATCATTGTAGTAATTCTCAAATAGACATTGAACTATGATGTGAGCAATATTTATTGCATCCAACTGAGGCAAAAAATTCTGTTATTAGCATATATTGATGCATTCAGTAATAGGTTGCTCAAAACTTATTGACTGACTGCCTAACACCTATAGAGACTAATGAAAAGCCAAAGGATATGATTACTGGCTTCTCTCTATTTACTTTTACTTTATGTCTCCCTATTTATTCCAACAATTAAAGCAAACAGGAGGGAGAGAGTTTGCTTGGACAAAACAATGTTATAGGGAATGTAGCCGATATATCTTAACCTTCATCTCAGCAGAAGAGCACCTCAGGCAGCAGCTGGGTGGTTTTGCTTTTGCTGATTTTTAAAATAAATGAAAATGAACTGCAAGTTATAACAGGAAAGCCTGACCTACACAAATAATAAGACACACCACTTAACCTGTGCAATCAATACAGCCTCACGTAGGAAAAGTGCTGGGGAAGCTGGCTAGACACCCAGGGTAAATCCAGGCAGGGTGAGTGTTCACAGCAAGGCAGCCCTAAACTTGTGTTTGTCTCTGCACTTCTCTCTGGTTTGTCCATGAATCCAAAAAGGCTTAATTGAGTTCCTTTTTTCCTCCCCTGAACACACAATTAGTATTTGTTCCAAGTCCTCTGTTATTATCTCCTATCCGGTTTCCCTCTGCCCATCTGAACCACATTAATTCTGAGACTTATCTTTTCCATTTTCCTTATAGAAAGAAAATTATCTCCATGTAAACCTGAACTAATTCAGGTTCTCTAGGCCTCCTGTCCTTCCTTGGCAACTTAATAGTTTAATACATTAAATCTCTTTACTACATGTTTACTATATGCCTCGTGCCATATTAAGCACTGGAGGACAAAAAGAAAGGAGAAACAGTGGAAAAGGCATGATGTCTGTTTCTAAGGATTATGGTAAGGTGGGTACTAAGAAGTAAAGAAATTAACTGTGGTGGGGTATGGGAATCAGATAAGCTTTTGGGACACTTTGCAAGGCAAGAAAGGGACTATGGGGGAGCAGGTGCTCACCACTCCTCAAGAGAGGTGTGCTTGGCTCAGGGCCAACAGGCCACACTGCTGCTGTGCTCCAGGAGAAGACCCCACTCCTTGATGGCTCTTTTGTTTTTAATGCGCATGCTGACCCTGAGAATGCCTTATGATGTCTGACCTAGGCAACTGGTTGTCTGAGTTAAGGATCCTGCAGATCTTTAGGAAATTGCTGGGAAAGGCAAACTGCCCAGATATCACATGACCCAAGGATGATTGGATGGTTGTAGCTCTCCCACTGGAGGGAAAAAGACTCATGTCTCATGCTTGTTGAGTCAGGGGATGGAATTCCTTGATAACTGATCACAGACAACCCTGCTTTTCACTTTATAATGAATGTTCGTACATGCTCTAGGTTATGTCACAGAAGATGGTCCTGGCTTCTGTGAAGACAAGTGAAAGTAAACACTGAAAATAGACAGGACGGGAAAGGAGGGATTTAGCAATGACCCACCAAGCAGATGATGCTTTACAGTCAGGTGCTGTGGGAAATGTATTAACAACATCAGTGCTTATCTTTTTTTACATTGTTTTCATGTTTAAACTTTTTGAGATAAATAAGAAAATTTCATTATAGTCTAGGAAAATGAGGTTTATAAAGATCAAGAGGACTTTCTTCATTCACACAGATGTATGAACAGAATATTCAAGTATATGACTCCCAAGCCGTGTTCCTTTGCTAGTAGATGCTTAGTGCAGAGCACCATGAAATATACATTTCCAGTGTCCTGTGAGAGTCATATGATGCTTTTCATTGAGCCAAACTTTGCAACTAGGATGAGGACAGATAGGAAACTTAGACACTATTTTTAATAACAAAATTCCAGTTGGTATTTAGAGGAAAATGTTGTTGCCTAAAACAGTTTCTGATACATAGGGTTAATTATAACTTATTTGATATTATAATAACTTAGAGTAATAATACAGATTTTATATTTACTTTTAAATGAAAGGGTGATTACTATGGCAAAATGGGAGAAGCAGTGGGGTCTATGGCTCAACCTCAGATTTGTTATGTGACTTGTGAAAAATCTCTTAATATGTTTTAGATTTCTGTTTTTGAGAGAAGTGAGAATAGAAATACCCATTTCAATGTTTGTAGTCTGTGTTTTTTACGTTAGCAGTGGGAACTCACTCTGAGAGACAGGATTAATACCAGTAGATAGATACAAAAATTTTTTAATGTACTATGAACATACTGAACTACAGAAGTTTTAAAATACGTAATAATCTTTGTCCTTGAAAAAATGTTTATTCCAGTTAGAGTCAAGATGAAAACAGAAAGAGAAAACATCATTATCACTTCAGAGGAAGAAGATTGAGGTAGTTGACTCAATACTTGAATTTTCCCTTAATATATAGATATAAGTCTAAGAGATAAGGAGGGCTACCTGACCAGAAAAGATGATTATAAGCCCTGTTCCTCACAGTCTGTTTTTAAATGTTATAGGAACGATGTTACTGAGTTCAAATAAATTTGTTTCTTTTAGGTTTTCCTCTAGTAGTTTCATAGTTTTGGTTCTTACATTTAAGTCTTCAATCCATTTTGGGTTGCTTTCTTTTGTATATGGTGAGTCATAGGGGTCTAATTTCATTCTTCTGCCTGTAGATATCTAAGTTTTCCCAGAACCATTTATTGAAGAGACTGCCTACACAGCCCAATGTGTGTTCTTGGCACCTTTGTCAAAAATAAGTTGAGTGTAAATATGCGGATTTATTTTGAGGTTCTTATTCTGCTCCATTGGCCTATATGTTTGTTTTTATGGCAGTATCATACTAGTTTGGTTAGTATAGCTCTGTGATATATTTTGAAGTCAGGCAGCGTGATACCTCAAGCTTTGCATTTTTTGCTCAAGATTGCTTTGGCTATTTGGCATCTTGTGGTTCCATACAACTTTTAGGATTCTTTTACTTATTTCTGTGTAAAATATATTTTTTATTTTGATATGGATTGCATTAAATCTGTAGGTCAATTTGGTGGCTATAAGTTTGTCATACATGGCTGTGTTAAGGAATGTTCCATTTGTACCTAATGTGTTGAGGGTTTTTATCATGTAGGGGTGTTCAATTTTATCAAATGATTTTTATGTGTGTCTATTGAAGTGATCATATACTTTTTTTAACCTTGATTTTGTTAATGTGATGTATCATGTTTATTGGTTTGCGTCCCTCAGATGATTGAGGCCTCCTTGCATCCCTCAGATGATTGAGGCCAGCATTGCCCAGATACCCAAACCAGACAAGGACACAATAAAAAAAGAAATCTATAGGCCAATATCTTTCATCAAGTTAGATGTGAAAATTTTTAACAAAATATTATCAATCCAAATTCTTTTTTTTTTTTTTTTTTTTTTGAGACGGAGTCTTGCTCTGTTGCCCAGGCTGGAGTACAGTGGTGTGATCTTGGCTAACTGCAAGCTCCGCTTCCCAGGTTCATGCCATTCTCCTGCCTCAGCCTCCCTAGTAGCTGGGACTACAGGTGCCTGCCACCATGCCTGGCTAATTTTTTTGTTGTTTGTTTGTTTGTATTTTTAGTAGAGACGGGGTTTCACCATGTTAGCCAGGATGGTCTCAATCTTCTGACCTTGTGATCTGCCCACCTCAGCCTCCCAAAGTGCTGGGATTACAGGCATGAGCCACTGTGCCCAGCTCATTTTTTAAATATAACTTTGCTAAATATAAGAATTTTATAGTAGAATCCTTTGGGTATACACTATACAATTCTTACATTTAGCGAAGCAAATTAACACAGGAACAGAAAACCAAATACCGTATGTTCTCACTCATAAGTGGGAGTTGAACAATGAGAACACATGGACACAGGGAGGGGAACATCACACACCAGGACCTGTTGGGGGGTGGGGGGCAAGGGGAGGGAGGGCATTAGGACAAATACCTAATGCACGTGGGGCTTAAGGCCTAGATGACGGGTTAACAGGTGCAGCAAACTACCATGGCACATGTATACCTATGTAACAAACCTGCACATTCTGCACATGTATCCCAGAACTTAAAGTAAAATAAAATAATAAAATAATTTTAGTTGGAATTTTCATTTTGCTTATTTCTACTTTGAGCACTTTGATTATTCTACTATCTTTTGGCTTCGTTTTTTTTGTTTGTTTGTTTGTTTGTTTTCCTGATGAGAAATCAGCTATTGACCAAGTGTGATGGCTCACACTTGCAATCCTAGCATTTTAGGAGGCTAAGGTGGGAAGATTGCTTGAACCCAGGAGTTCAAGACCTGCTTGGGCAACATAGGGAGACTCTGTCTCTCCAAAAAATAGCTAGATATGGTGGCATGTGTCTGTGGTCAAGCTACTCAAGAGACTGAAGTGAGAAGGATCCCTTGAACATGAGAGACCAAGGCTGCAGTGAGCCTTCATCATAATATTGCACTGTGGCCTGAGTGAGAGAGCAAGACTTTGTCGAGAGAGAGAGAGAGAGAGAGAGAAGAAAATAATAAAGAAAAGAAAAAAAATCCACTATTAATTTTGTTGGTATTCTCTTTTAAGTAATAAGTCATTTTTCTCTTGTTGCTTTCAATTTTCTCCTTGTCTGACTTTCACCATTTTTACTATTATATGTTTGTTTGTGAAGATCTTCATTTTTACCCTCCTTGGAATTTCTTGGGCTTCCTTGATATGCAGATTATTGGTTTTTTAATAGATTTAAGAAGTTTTCAGCCATTATTTTTTTAAATATATTTTCTTCTCTTTTCTCTCTCCTCCCTTTTGGTATCCTGTTACACGTAATGTTTCCTTAGAGGCTTTCTTTATTGTTCTTTATTCTTTTATTCCCTGTGTTTTTAGGCTCACATAATGTTTACTGAGCTCTCTTCAAGTTTGTTTTTTCTGTCTGTTCACATCTATTGTTAAGCCCCTCTAGTGTATTTTTTCCCACTTACTGCATTTTTTAACTCTAACATTTTCATTTGACTCTTTTTATAATTCTTTATTTCATATTGATATTCTGTATTTGAGGTGGCATTGTGATCATACTTTTTATTTAATACTAATTTATTTTAGATCTATGATCTTGTTTATAGTGTTTAATTTAAAGTCTTTTTTCTGACAAATACAATTTTGTGTGTGTGTGCTCTCACAGGGAGTTTGTTGCCTACTTCTTTCTATAAACCTCTGGTGTAATGTTATACTTTCTTGTTTCTTTGCATCTTCTATACTTTTTTTTAATAAAAATTGGACATTTTAGAAAACATATTGTAGCATTTCTGGGTACTGTCCCTTCATGCCATCTAGGGGCTTGTTATTATTTGCTTATTTATTTGTTTAGAGGCTGCAGGGTTATTTCAGTGAAATCTACCCATTCTTTCAGTGTTAAACCCTGATGTCACTTTTTAGGGAGACACAGATTTGGGTATGCCCATGGTCACTCTGGGATGACAGTGGTTTTGGTAGAGCTTTGTTTTTCCCTTTCCCTTACTGGACCTATCTGTTAAACTTCATTAATTGCTGAATGATATCTCTATTTTTTATAACAATGCCCTAGGACATAAATTACCATACAAATAAACCCTATAAAATTTTAGCTCCTTTGAAGAAAGTTATTGAGGTCATCTTTTATCTTTTTTTACTCCAAAGTGGCACCTCCCACCTACCTTATTCCCTGGTTCCACCTTGCAAACTAACCAACTTACAGTTTAGAGCATATTTTTTCTCAGTTGGCTTCTACCATGGTCTCCACTGTTCTTAAGAGTTCTTTCGGTGGCTGGAGCCAAGATGGCCAAATAGGAACAGCTCCGGTCTACAGCTCCCAGCGTGAGCGAGGCAGAAGACAGGTGATTTCTGCATTTCCATCTGAGGTACCGGGTTCATCTCACTAGGGAGTGCCAGACAGTGGGTGCAGGACACTGGGTGCAGCGCACTGTGTGCGAGCCGAAGCAGGACGAGGCATTGCCTTCCTCGGGAAGCTCAAGGGGTCAGGGAATTCCCTTTCCTAGTCAAAGAAAGGGGTGATAGATGGCACCTGGAAATCAGGTCACTCCCACCCCAATACTGCGCTTTTCCAACGGGCTTAAAAAATGGCACACCAGGAGATTATATCCCGCACCTGGCTCAGAGTGTCATACGCCCACGGAGTCTCACTGATTGCTAGCACAGCAGTCTGAGATCAAACTGCAAGGCGGCAGTGAGGCTGGGGGAGGGGAACCCGCCATTGCCCAGGCTCGCTTAGGTAAACAAAGCAGTCGGAAAGCTCGAACTGTGTGGAGCCCAACACAGCTCAAGGAGGTCTGCCTGCCTCTGTAGGCTCCACCTCTGGGGGCAGGGCACAGACAAACAAAAAGACAGCAGTAACCTCTGCAGACTTAAATGTCCCTGTCTGACAGCTTTGAAGAGGGCAGTGGTTCTCCCAGCACGCAGCTGGAGATCTGAGAACGGGCAGACTGCCTCCTCAAGTGGGTCCCTGACCCCTGACCCCTGAGCAGCATAACTGGGAGGCACCCCCCAGTACGGGCAGACTGACACCTCACACGGCCAGGTACTCCTCTGAGACAAAACTTCCAGAGGAATGATCAGACAGCAGCATTTGCGGATCACGAAAATCCGGGGTTCTGCAGACACAGCTGCTGATACCCAGGCAAACAGGGTCTGGAGTGGACCTCTAGCAAACTCCAAGAAACCTGTAGCTGAGGGTCCTGTCTGTTAGAAGGAAAACTAACAAACAGAAAGGACATCCACACCGAAAACCCATTTGTACATCACCATCATCAAAGACCAAAAGTAGATAAAACCACAAAGGTGGGGAAAAAACAGAGCAGAAAAACTGGAAACTCTAAAAAGCAGAGTGCCTCTCCTCCTCCAAAGGAACACAGCTCCTCACCAGCAACGGAACAAGGCTGGATGGAGAATGACTTTGATGAGTTGAGAGAAGAAGGCTTCAGACGATCAAACTACTCCGAGCTACAGGAGGAAATTCAAACCAAAGGCAAAGAAGTTGAAAACTTTGAAAAAACTTTAGACAAATGTATAACTAGAATAACCAATACTGAGAAGTGCTTAAAGGAGCTGAAGAGCTGAAAGCCAAGGCTTGAGAATTACGTGAAGAATGCAGAAGCCTCAGGAGCTGATGCGATCAACTGGAAGAAAGGGTATCAGCGACGGAAGATGAAATGAATGGAATGAAGCAAGAAGGGAAGTTTAGAGAAAAAAGAATAAGAAGAAACGAACAAAGCCTCCAAGAAATATGGGACTATGTGAAAAGACCAAATCTACGTCTGATTGGTGTACCTGAAAGTGACGGGGAGAATGGAACCAAGTTGGAAAACACTCTGCACGATATTATCCAGGAGAACTTTCCCAATCTAGCAAGGCAGGCCAACATTCAGATTCAGGAAATACAGAGAACGCCACAAAGATACTCCTTGAGAAGAGCATCTCCAAGACACATAATTGTCAGATTCACCAAGGTTGAAATGAAGGAAAAAATGTTAAGGGCAGCCAGAGAGAAAGGTCGGGTTACCCACAAAGGGAAGCCCATCAGACTAACAGCTGATCTCTTGGCAGAAACTCTACAAGCCAGAAGAGAGTGGGGGCCAATATTCAACGTTCTTAAAGAAAAGAATTTTCAACCCAGAATTTCATATCCAGCTAAACTAAGCTTCATAAGTGAAGGAGAAATAAAATCCTTTACAGACAAGCAAATGCTGAGAGATTTTGTCACCACCAGGCCTGCCCTAAAAGAGCTCCTGAAGGAAGCACTAAACATGGAAAGGAACAACCGGTACAAAACACTGCAAAATCATGCCAAATTGTAAAGACCATCGAGGCTAGGAAGAAACTGCATCAACTAACAAGCAAAATAACCAGTTAACATCATAATGACAGGATCAAATTCACACATAACAATATTAACTTTAAATGTCAATGGACTAAATGCTCCAATTAAAAGACACAGACTGGCAAATTGGATCAAGAGGCAAGACCCACCAGTGTGTTGTATTCAGGAAACCCATCTCACGTGCAGAGACACACATAGGCTCAAAATAAAGGGATGGAGGAAGATCTACCAAGCAAATGGAAAACAAAAAAAGGCAGGAGTTGCAATCCTAGTCTCTGATAAAACAGACTTTAAACCAACAAAGATCAAAAGAGACAAAGAAGACCATTACATAATGGTAAAGGGATCAATTCAACAAGAAGAGCTAACTATCCTAAATATATATGCACCCAATACAGGAGCACCCAGATTCATAAAGCAAGTCCTGAGTGACCTACAAAGAGACTTAGACTCCCACACAATAATAATGGGAGACTTTAACACCCCACTGTCAACATTAGACAGATCAACGAGACAAAAAGTTAACAAGGATACCCAGGAATTGAACTCAGCTCTGCACCAAGCGGACCTAATAGACATCTACAGAACTCTCCACCCCAAATCAACAGAATATACCTTTTTTTCAGTACCACACCACACCTATTCCAAAATTGACCACATAGTTGGAAGTAAAGCTCTCCTCAGCAAATGTAAAAGATCAGAAATTATAACAAACTGTCTCTCAGACCACGGTGCAATCAAACTAGAACTCAGGATTAAGAAACTCACTCAAAACCGCTCAACTACATGGAAACTGAACAACCTGCACCTGAATGACTACTGGGTACATAACGAAATGAAGGCAGAAATAAAAATGTTCTTTGAAACCAATGAGAACAAAGATACAACATATCAGAATCTCTGGGATACATTCAAAGCAGTGTGTAGAGGGAAATTTATAGCACTAAATGCCCACAAGAGAAAGCAGGAAAGATCTAAAATTGACACCCTAACATCACAATTAAAAGAACTAGAAAAGTAAGAGCAAACACATTCAAAAGCTAGCAGAAGGCAAGAAATAACTAAAATCAGAGCAGAACTGAAGGAAATAGAGACACAAAAAACCCTTCAAAAAATTCATGAATCCAGGAGCTGGTTTTTTGAAAGGATCAACAAAATTGATAGACCGCTAGCAAGACTAATAAAGAAGAAAAGAGAGAAGAATCAAATAGATGCAATAAAAAATGATAAAGGGGATATCACCACCAATCCCACAGAAGTACAAACTACCACTCGAGAATACTACAAACACCTCTACGCAAATAAACTAGAAAATCTAGAAGAAATGGATAAATTCCTTGACACATACACCCTCCCAAGACTAAACCAGGAAAAGTTGACTCTCTGAATAGATCAATAACAGGATCTGAAATTGTGGCAATAATCAATAGCTTACCAACCAAAAAGAGTCCAGGACCAGATAGATTCACAGTCTAATTCTACCAGAGGTACAAGGAGGAACTGGTACTATTCCTTCTGAAACTATTCCAATCCATAGAAAAAGAGGGAATCCTCCCTAACTCATTTTATGAGCCCAGCATCATCCTGATACCAAAGCGGGGCAGAGACACAACCAAAAAAGAGAATTTTAGACCAATATCCTTGATGAACATTGATGCAAAAATCCTCAATAAAATACTGGCAAACAGAATCCAGCAGCACATCAAAAAGCTTATCCACCATAATCAAGTGGGCTTCATCCCTGGGATGCAAGGCTGGTTCAATATACACAAATCAATAAATGTAATCCAGCATATAAACAGAACCAAAGACAAAAACCACATGATTATCTCAATAGATGCAGAAAAGGCCTTTGACAAAATTCAACAACCTTCATGCTAAAAACTCTCAATAAATTAGGTATTGCTGGGACGTATCTCAAAATAATAAGAGCTATCTATGACAAACCCACAGCCAATATCATACTGAATGGGCAAAAACTGGAAGCATTCCCTTTGAAAACTGCCACAACACAGGGATGCCCTCTCTCACCACTCCTATTCAACATAGTGTTGGAAGTTCTGGCCAGGGCAATTAGGCAGGAGAAGGAAATAAAGGGTATTCAATTACAAAAAGAGGAAGTCAAATTGTCCCTGTTTGCAGATGACATGATTGTATATCTAGAAAACCCCATTGTCTGAGCCCAAAATCTCAAGCTGATAAGCAACTTCAGCAAAGTCTCAGGATACAAAATCAGTGTACAAAAATCACAAGCATTCTTATACACCAATAGCAGACAAACAGAGAGCCAAATCATGAGTGAACTCCCATTCACAATTGCTTCAAAGAGAATAAAATACCTAGGAATCCAGCTTACAAGGGACATGAAGAACCTCTTCAAGGAAAACTACAAACCACTGCTCAATGAAATAAAAGAGGATACAAACAAATGGAAGAACATTCCATGCTCATGGGTAGGAAGAATCAATATCATGAAAATTGCCATACTGCCCAAGGTAATTTATAGATTCAATGCCATCCCCATCAAGCTACCAATGACTTTCTTCACACAATTGGAAAAAAATACTTTAAAGTTCATATGAAACCAAAAAAGAGCCCACATCACCAAGTCAATCCTAAGCCCAAAGAACAAAGCTGGAGGCATCACAGTACCTGACTTGAAACTATACTACAAGGCTACAGTAACCAAAACAGCATGGTACTGGTACCAAAACAGAGATATAGACTAATGGAACAGAACAGAGCCCTCAGAAATAACACCGCATATCTACAACTATCTGATCTTTGACAAACCTGAGAAAAACAAGCAATGGGGAAAGGAGTCCCTATTTAATAAATGGTGCTGGGAAAACTGGCTAGCCATATGTAGAAAGCTCAAACTGGATCCCTTCCTTACATCTTATACAAAAATTAATTCAAGATGGATTAAAGGCTTAAATGTTAGACCTAAAACCATAAAAACCCTAGAAGAAAACCTAGGCATTACCATTCAGGACATAGGCATGGGCAAGGACTTCATGTCTAAAACACCAAAAGCAATGGCAACAGAAGCCAAAATTGACAAATGGGATCTAATTAAACTAAAGAGCTACTGCACAGCAAAAGAAACTACCATCAGAGTGAACAGGCAACCTACAAAATGGGAGAAAATTTTCGCAACCTACTCATCTGACAAAGGGCTAATATCCAGAATCTACAATGAACTCAAACAAATTTACAAGAAAAAAACAACCCCATCAAAAAGTGGGCAAAGGATATGAACAGACACTTCTCAAAAGAAGATATTTATGCAGCCAAAAAACACGTGAAAAAACGCTCACCATCACTGGCCATCAGAGAAATGCAAATCAAAACCATAATAAGATACCACCTCACACCAGTTAGAATGGCAATCATTAAAAAGTCAGGAAACAACAGGTGCTGGAGAGGATGTGGAGAAATAGGAACACTTTTACACTGTTGGTGGGACTGTAAACTAGTTCAACCATTGTGGAAGTCAGTGTGGCGATTCCTCAGGGATCTAGAACTAGAAATACCATTTGACCCAGCCATCCCATTACTGGGTATATACCCAAAGGATTATAAATCATGCTGCTATAAAGACACAAGCACACATATGTTTATTCGGCACTATTCACAATAGCAAAGACTTGGAACCAACCCAAATGTCCAACAATGATAGACTGGATTAAGAAAATGTGGCACATATGCACCATGGAATACTATGCAGCCATAAAAAATGATGAGTTCATGTCCTTTGTAGGGACATGGATGAAATTGGAAATCATCATTCTCAGTAAACTATCGCAAGAACAAAAAACCAAACACCGCATATTCTCACTCATAGGTGGGAACTGAACAATGAGAACACATGGACACAGGAAGGAGAACATCACACTCTGGGGACCATTGTGGGGTGGGGGGGAGGGGGGAGGGATAGCTTTAGGAGATATACCTAATGCTAAATGACGAGTTAATGGGTGCAGCACACCAGCATGGCACATGTATACATATGTAACTAACCTGCACATTGTGCACAGGTACCCTAAAACTTAAAGTATAATAATAATAATACAATTTTAAAAAAAGTTCTTTCAAGCTTGGACTTCTCCAAAACACGTTGCAATTGAAGTCAGTTCCTTTGGGAAGAAATTAGATGCTCTTTTATGGCTTGTTGGTAAACTTTTCTCTCAGTGATATCCCTACATATCACTCTTACTCTAGAAGCTGAGCGCTTGGTGGTGGAAAACTGTACAGAAGTAGCCTAAGGTCCGCTTGGCTCACCCCTTCTGGTGCTGAAGCATGCCTCCTAACAAGCCACGTCAAAGATGATTAGGGCTCCACCCCATATCCTCAGCATTCCACATCTAAAGCAAAACGTATCTGTGGAATTGGGCAGATGACAGTGACCTCCACTTCTTAACCACACTCAGCCTCTGCAGTAGGTAGCTATGTGTAAGATATGAAATACCGACATCTTACTCCTCCTAAAAAGAAAGCTCTCCAACTGGGAGCAAAGAAGCGGGGTGGGGAGCAGCTGGGGGAGCGGGTCCTGTGTTCTTGGTTTCAGTAATCTTTAGCAAAATCTCTACACCTTACTGATCTGGGAAGGGAAAAAAAGAGAGCAGTTTGGACTTAAGTACTGTAGACTCTTGCCTTTTTTTACTGCTTTTTATAGATTTTCTCAAACAGATACTATTTTATTTGTTATTCATACGTAGTACCATTTCTCAAGGCTTCAAATGGTTGCTGTTTTTATCTGGAGCTCCTTACACTGTCATGCCAAAAGTCAGTTTCTGTCATTCTAGAGCTGTGGTGAACATAGTTGGTTTATTCATTGTTATTGTCAAACTACTTATAGGTATATGTTAATATAATTTACAAAGTGCAACATTTCTGGATGCCTTTTTAAAATCAACTTTGTGGATGTATACTTTACACAACAAAATTTTCCAAGTTTACATTACCAAAATGTTTGACAAATTTATACACCAGTGTAACTATCAACCTAATCAAGATGTACATTTCCAACACTTCAAAGGATTCCTTGTGCCTCTTCCCAGATAAAACCATACCACCCAACCTCCGGCTCCAGACAACTACTGATGTGCTGCCTTCATGTTGCAGACTGGATGTGTTTCAGGTGACCCTGGGAGATGCTTCTTCTTATTTTTTCCCTAAAATGATGTATAGCCTGAATATTATAATTCTGACTCTCTTCCAGCACCTCAAACCTTCAGTGAACTATCACAGGGACAATGGTTGTAACACAGATATGACTATAGAGCTACTGAGGCCACCCAGAGCTGATTGGTTTTTGCCTGTTCAAAGTTGGCTTTCTGTCTCTTCTTTCCTGTGAGGCTTCCCATATCTAGCCACATCCTTCTAATATGCTCCATTTTACCTTAATTTAGCCAGTGTCTGTATCTATTGCTCTCAACAGAACCATAATTCTCATAAAAATATAACTTTGTATAAAATTTTTATAAAGAAAACTTTATTTAGAAATATAGTATCATTACTTATGAGTGGTTAAATTCCTCCAACTTAGACCAGAAACCAGAATTAGTTGATTTTTAAAACAATTGCATTGTTGTTACATGGAGTGGAAAAAGAATTATTAATTGGGAGTCTATGAACAGGCTAAAAATATATCTGCCACAGTGAACATCAATAATCAGTTAACAATTAAAGGGCAATTTAAAACCCAAGCAGAGAATGCTAGTAAATAAGTTAAATATTGAACAAAATCCAGAATTATAAAAAGAAGCTATACAAATACAAAGCATGTAGACATTGTGTCTCGTGATTTGATTTTGTTGATTAACATGTGGGAAGCAATGGCAATAGTCGTTAATATTTTTTCATCATTCGATTTTCTGCATGCAAAAATTTAAGTGTCAGTTTACAATCATCAATCTACTGCCACTGTCCTTTGTACCTCGTAGGTATAAGCAAAGCTAATTTAGAAAGGAAACCATTATTCTCCTGAGAGTTTTATTTTAACAAAGGTTAGATAAAAATATTTTTTTAATCATTGTCTTCTGCCCAGACTCTTGGCTTCAGACTTGTGCAGTCATTCTCCTTCAAACCTCCATCACAGCTCTGCTGAGTCTGCACTCAACTAAGCTGAGAAATAAGCAGCTTTGACATTTAGTGGCCCAAGGCTTCTTTTCTCCTTGAAGGAATTATGTAAGTCAGCAACATGTGGTTTTGTTTGCTCATCTGGTTTCAAAGCAGATGGTGAATTCTCACGCCAGCTGGATGGAAGGGCCCTGAAAACATTTAGCAGTATTTACCAGGTGAATTCTGCGTGTGCTCCAGGGCCTTCAGGAACGTATGATTTACATTCATGGATACCTAAATCTAGGTAGTGGAAGATATCAAATTCAAAACTAAAGGAAACCAATAACGTATGGTTCTGTTCCTGATGTACATCAAAGTTAGATTAGACTGTCTATCATGAGTGAATATAAGAAAAGCTCATTTGATTGAAATTTTAGCCACCAGGAAGTCCTCAGGGACTCCCTTTCCCTGCAATTGTTTTACTAATGACACTTTTGTACACAGTAGTGATATGATTTCATTTTGGTTATATTTACTAAGATTATCCCACCTTTGACTTTTTTAATTGCATATATTATATTGGAAATTGGTTTAGTGAGTGAGTAATAGCTGTTGTGGACTGCAGATCCCTTCACTCAAACAAGATTTGTGTTTTTATCCATGTCCTAATGTTGCCATTTCACTTCTCCTAGGAGATAGCGACAGCTTTTGTGTGCTATAATGCAATATTTAGGGTGTGAATATTTCTATAATAAATGAACATTGAACACCATAAGTATTTGCATAGTCACTGTTCTTAGTGAATAAATAAAAAAAATACTCTGGAATCCCTTTTACCTCTTCCTGTATTTTTTGTTTTGTTTTGTTTTGAGAGGGATTCTTGCTCTATCGCTAGGCTGGAGTGCAGTGGTACAATCTCAGCTCACTGCAACCTCCGCCTCCTGAATTCAAGTGATTCTCCTGCCTCAGCCTCCTGAGTAGCTGGGATTACAGGCGCATGCCACCACGTCCAGCAAATTTTTGTATTTTTAGTAGAGATGGGTTTCACCATGTTGGTCAGGCTGATCAAGAACTCCTGACCTCGTGATCCACCCACCTCAGCCTTCCCAAGTGCTGGAATTACAGGCGTGAGCCACTGTGCCCGGCCCACCTCTTCTTGTATTTTTAAGTATTGATATGGTTTGGCTGTGTCCCCACCCAAATCTCATATTGGATTGTAGTTCCCATAATCCCCACATATCATGAGAGGGACCAAGTGGGAGGTAATTGAATTATAGGGGCGGGCTTTTCTCGTGCTGTTCTTGTGATAGGGAATAAATCTCACAAGATCTGATGGTTTTATAAAGGGCACTTCCCACACACAAACTCTCTTGCCTGCTGCCATGTAAAATGTGTCTTTGCTCTTCCTTCACCTTCCACCATGAGTGTGAGGCCTCCCTAGCCATGTGGAGCTGTAAGTCTATTAAACCTCCTTTTCTTTATAAATTACCCAGTCTTGGGTATGTCTTTATTTGCAGTGTGAGAACAGACTTATTCAATTATTATAGGCACTAAGGGGTTCATTGGCAATCAAATCATTCTCCAGTAAAGTAATCTACAATATTTCCATATGAGATTTTATTGTTGTATCTTGATGCTTAACTTGAAGTAAATCAGGACTGTGTGCTGCCCACATTAGTCCTTGGTCACATTTTGGGATCTGTTTTTTCTAACAGTGACGACATTAATTAATCCTACATGAGAGTATGTTTATGTCTGAAATTAATCAAGACCATATTTTGTGGATTTAGGACGTTTCTAGCAAATGTATACACTTAAAGACTGTCTTGTAAGGTCAACAGCTGAGAGGATATAGAAGGAACATGCTGAGAAGTTGAGGAAGTACTAACATAAAGCTCCCTCTTCCCACAGGAACATCGATTTCAGCATACCTTAAGCCTTCTGAACAAAGATTTGTCGATACTCTCTTGGAAAAGTATTTTTAAAAATAGAATATTTTTAAACTTTCATCCCAATAGAAAGCCAAAGTTAATGAGGAAACTTGGATTCATTTCACAAAATGTTGCTTGTAAGCTACTTTGCTTGGCTACACGTTCCCTGGACAGACCCAAAAGACCAGGGTAAATTCCAATACTGTCACTCACAGTATCACAAACTTTTGGTGACTCAATCACTTTACCTTTATGTTGTTCTTTCTAGGACCAGTTTCCCAGAGGTCATGCTCCTCTCAGATTTCTTAGAATTGGTTAATCTTAGGTCATTTGACTTCAGAAATCCTTAAAGATTTTACTGTTCAAAGTATTAATACATCCATCACCACAAGGGAATCAGTTAATGTGCTGTTATATCTCAAAGACGTTACAATACCATCTTCATTTTTCTCAACAGCCTCCTCTAAATTCTATTCTTTCTCTTTGCCTTAAAAATCTACCCAATGAAAGAGAGCACAAGGAAAGTCTCCCGGGAAATACAGGGAGAAAAAAATTAGTCAAAATGTCCAACAAAAGATTATCCAATAATTTATGATATATCAGGACATAGAATACTACACAACCAAGAAAAATACTAATGTACTTATAGACCTATTTATAATAAAAAAGTTAATGATATATATTTTGTGTACTCCATATTACAAGCACTAGGCTAAGTCCCAGATATATCATGGTGAGCAGGAGAGACGGGAGCCCTGACTTTCTGAAATTTTGAATCCAGTGGGAGATACTAACAATAGATAAGTGAAGAACTACAACCATAAAAATTATTATTAAAAAAATACCACGTGCTGGAATTTCTGAAAAAAATAAGCATGCCTATATTCAAATATATAATGTGAAAAATAAAGGTATGCACAAAAAAGTCCATAAAGGTACAAACAAAATATGGGGAGTAGTTTCCAGTGGCTGCTGGCAGAACAGGCATCAGGAAGTATGCGTGAATGTAGTCATGTAGAAGTTATCTAAAATCCCTGCTGACTGATCAGTACCCATGCCACACTGGTTATTATTAGTACATACTTGGGATATCACCACTGGTTGTTAGTATTCTGGCCAATCCTTACTTCCATTATGTTTTCTAGATTATCTAATTTTTAAACACAATGCTTTATTATTTCATAATTAATTATAAAACATTTTAAACATACACACAGTGGAGAAAACATTCACTTTTTTTTTTTTTTTTTTTTGAGATGGAATCTCGCTCTGTCGCCCAGGTTGGAGTGCAATGGTGTGATTTCGGCTCACTGCAAGCTCTGCCTCCCGGGCTCACGCCATTCTCCTGCCTCAGCCTCCCGAGCAGCTGGGACTACAGGCGCCCACCACGACGCCCGGCTAATTTTTTGTATTTTTAGTAGAGACGCGGTTTCACCGTGTTAGCCAGGATCATCTCGATCTCCTGACCTCGTGATCCACCCACCTTGGCCTCCCAAAGCGCTGGGATTACAGGCGTGAGCCACCACGCCCAACCAGAAAATATTCGCTTCTTTATTCGACATATAAGTTTAACAAATGTTAAGAAATTGACATTTTTGTTTTAGGATTTTTTTAAATGGAATTATCATAGAGCTAAATTCTTAAAACTTAATCCTTTTTTTCCTCTTCCTCTCCTTCCCATGTGTAATCACTTCTCTAAAAATGTGCTGATTTTATGTTCTAATAAAAAGGGCTTTAAAAATCAATATATAGTACAGATGTAAAAGTCTGAACCACCAAAAAAGTAAAGAAAAAGAAAAGCAAGGAAAAAAAAAAGAAAAAGAAAAAATGAGGCAAAAACCATGGAGTGATGAGTAATTGTTAGGAGAATGAAAGAGAAAGCTTAACTTTACAAAAGTCCATGCTGAATGAAATGGTCAAAGTAATTGTAAGAAATCACAAAAAACATTTTGAAAAGCTCAGAATAGCCTTAAACTGCAAAACTTCCTTCAGCTTGAGAGAACCTTCCTGCTGAATCACTAAATTTTAGAAATATAAAAATAAACTAACCACTGAAACATCCAATTGTTGTAAGAAAGTTCTAGATTCAAAAATAAACAGAAGCAAAAGCATCGTTTAAGAAAGTCCTTTGAAGAAATCCCACACTCATAATTTAAATGAATGTTCAAATAAATGTTGTTATTAACTTTTTTTAGTGTCATTAATGAATGAATCACTTACTATGCTAGTACCCGATTTAGAAGATAAGTAGAAAATAATCTTTTCTTCAAGGAGTTCGCAATCCAGTTAATAAAGCTTGTTAGATGACATGGCATCTTTCTTTTCCCATATGTTCCCACTACTCAGAGAAGAGTTGTATATAATAGGCATGAGGAGTATTATTAAATGTTTAATAATTAGCTCTCTAAGGAAAATAAAAACCCGATTTGCAGCATTTTCCAATTTCCATGGTATTAATACTATCCCCATGGTTGATTTCAGGATGACATTATATTATGAAACATTATATTTCTTTTTGGAAAGAAATACACACCATAACACTAGATTCACCAGAGCTAGCTAGCTCAGGCATTGAACAAATATTTGTTCCATGAAGACAAACAGTATAAAAATTTTTATAAAAGAGGTTGCTTTAACATATGACAGAAGCACAAAAAAATGATCAGATCTGTTGGAAGCGAGGGCTTGGGTATTTCAAAGTCTTTTCTGAGGTGATCTCTGATTTTTTTTTTCTGCTACAGCTATGTTTCATTTATAAGTTTTCACTAGAGTAATTGTTCTCAAAGAGGGTACAAGATGACTCAGTGGTGGTAGTAGGAGGTTTGTATTACTGTTTCCAGTATTTTTAAAGCAGCAATGCTACTAAAAAATCTACAGTGAACAGGACGTCTCCCCACACCCCCCCAGCAAAAACAATTGTGCAGATTGTCAAATGTATCAACAGTGCTGAGATTAAGAACCCCTGCACTGGAATAACAGAGAAGAATCTAGATGAAGGGAACAGCTAGTGCAAAGGCAATGAATAATGAAGGAAAAGTATATTTTTACCTGGGATACTATGGAAACAAGCTGAGACTCAAAAACAGTGTTTTCACAAAGCTTTTAAAGAAGAGTTTTCCTATATTAGAATAACTCTATGCTTTCCTAATTTCATCTTTTAGCATTACCATAACCATCCACTTTCACTTCTTGTCTTTTGGTGTTTTCCTTTGTGAATCATATCTGCTTTCTCACATCCCATATTGTTTCAAAAATGAAGTTACATCCTTAACTTTTTCCAACCATTACATACTTCCAAGTACCAATGGATCATCAAAATTAAAATTTAACATTGTGCTTTGCAGGCTTTAACTTACCTATAATGTTTCATATTACATAGAAAAACCTATGTACCACTAAACATGATACATGACAAACAGAATGAGGGAAAGATGTATTATAATTATTTCTGGGAAAACAAAAATGAGCAAATATAGATACAGGTCTTTACATTGTTCTATTTTGAGAAAACAAGATCTCATAAAAAGTTAAATTGTGATGTAATCTTTGGGGTTTGAAAAATATCTTTAAATTATGAAATCTCACAATAAGATTATAGTGAAAGTTGTAATATGTATACTTGTATATTGTCACTACTTTTTCTTCTTTTGAGAAGTGATTTGGCAAGTAATTTCAAGATTGATTTAAAAAAAAAATTATGTTTGTAACCCAAACATTAGCTTCTGGAGATTTATCTTAAGTAAATAAAAAGAATAAAAGTTGCATTCAAGAATAAAAAAAAGAGAGAGATTATAAAAAGAGGAAAAACCTCATTTAACATCTCCAGCCTTTCAGAAAAATCCAAATTCTACTTAAATGGTAGTCCCCATTAGTTAATATTAGGCATATAACAGAAATGGTACATGGTATTAAATGCTAATTAAAGGCCGAATTCAAAAAAAGGAGGGGAAATGTATATCGGAATGGAAATTAGATAGTCATTGTTCTTTGGTAGAGTAGTTTCAATTAAGTGCTGAAACCAAAGGATATTATTTAAGGTGGAGTAATTCCAACTGCTTTGTTTTAGATTCCCTGTCTCCTCTCCCTGTAAAATGTTCCTGCTTGCCTCTAGTAAACCTGTAAACGACCAAGTGCTTTGGCTTATTCTATGAAATAGAATATGTAATATCCAAATAGCCTCTTCAACTTCAAGCTAACCTAAACATTGATAGCCAGTGTGGGACTTGGAATCAGTCAGATCCCAGTGTAAATTTCATCACTGCCACATACTACTTGTGTGATCTTTAGCAAGTTCCAAAATTCTAAATATGCATTTCCTCATTGATAGCATACAGTCCTAATAATACCTAATTCATATAAGTGTTGTGAGGAGAAATTCAAATAGCATCCTATCCAAAACAACATAATTAGAGAGTAGCTTATAGATGGGAATATTTAGCTTAATGTGGACAAGTTAGCATCTCTCTTTGGGTTGAATTTTTTTCTGGAAGCATTAATAATATATCTATTCAAGCTAATAAATATTTATTGAGCACTAAGTTACAAAACACTTTGCTGTATGTTAATTAAGATTAATAATAAACGTGTGTCATACCTATGATCCAATACATTAATAACATTATGTGACAGTAACTTTCATACTGGTAAAGAAAATAAGAAAGATGGCCAGGCATGGTGGCTCACACGTGTAATCCCAGCACTTTGGGAGGCTGAGGCGGGCGGATCACAAGGTCAGGAGTTCGAGACCAGCCTGGTCAATACGGTGAAACCCTATCTCTACTAAAAATACAAAAATTAGCCCGGCATGGTGGCTCACACCTGTAATCCCAGCTACTCAGGAGGCTGAGGAAGGAGAATCGCTTGAATCCAGGAGGCGGATGGAGATTGTTGCAGTGAGCCGAGATCGTGCCACTGCACTCCAGCAAAAAAAAAAAAAAAAAAAAAAAAGGAAGAAAGAAAGATAATAAAGATAATAAAAGTTTTTTTTTAAACGAGTGATTTTATTAAGGGAAAATTTTCATGAAACGTCAAACTGAACAGCACAATAACTATCATTATACATATGAGCCAATAAAATAGAAGCCATAAATAGGTATGTGAATCTTCTCTTGGGACATTCCTTACGAAGAAATGCCTCTACATTTACCTATGTGAACTGATGGTAGGTAGCTAAGGGAAATATTTGGTGCACCATCTCTGAACTCAGCAGATGTGGTGTTATCATAAAGCTGAATTATCCTAAATAATAATTGCTTAGCATCTTTTAAGTATTTTTTGAAACAGATGAAATAGTGAATATTTTCTGATCTTTGGCTACCCCCTGGGCCAATATTATAAATTATTTTATTACCAATTCCATGACACATAAGTTCTGGGTGTTATAGTTCCTAAAATGTTCATCATTAGTTCTCATCTTGGCAGCCTTTTATAATATAAGGAAGCCAGTGCGTCTTACAGAGTCCTAGTCATCAAGCAGAACTTCAATACTGGCGAGCTAATGCATCGTCTCAAGCCAAGCTCAACACATCAAGCTCGCATCATCAAGCACTGTCTTTATCAGTCTCCTTTAGCTGTATGCCCAGTTCAAGGCACAACAGGAAATGCTAGGAAGACAGGTAGAAAGAGAAGATGCAAACAGGCCATTAACTTTCAATTTAGAGATGATTGCCTTTGAGCATTAAGGGGGGGTTGACCTTACCTTTCCCTTATGAACTCTTAGTATGTTTTGAAGTATAGCTCACTTTAGTATTGTAAATTATTTTAGTATTTTAAACAGCTCCTGAGTCAAGGCCTTCTGGATTTGGGTAGCCTCAAAGCCATTGGTGTTCTCATCTTTTTTCTTGAAATTATGCCCTATTTCTCCCACACCATCCACTTTTTCCCTCTTCTGCATCATTTAATCAGCATATGGTAGTTCCTCCTTTATTAAAGCAAACAAATCCAGAAATTCCACATAGACTTTCAGCTACTATAACAATTCTATGTTCTCTTTATAACAAAGCTCCTCAAAAAGAGGTATGGATACTTCCTTACACCACTTCCTACCCTCCTACAACCTCTTGTTTACTTTTTAAAGCTCCTGGAACAGGCTTTAGGCCCCAGTCCTCCACTGAAACTTCTCATTAAGAACCTGTACATTGTCAAATGCAATGGAAACTTTTCATTTCTCATCTCGCTCAGCTTATTGCAAGCATTTGATATAATTCACCATTCTCCTTTTTAATATAAAATTTTCACTTGTTCTCTGGGATACCACATACTCCTGATTTTCTCCTACATGAATAGTCAGTCTCCTCTACTTCCTTCTCTTTTCCTTTCCGCTTCTATAAAATGGACTGCCCCAGGATTCAGTTCTTGGGTATTTCATCCCTAACTACAATTACTCCTTTTGTGATCTCCATTAACTTCACAGCTTTAAATACCATATATGTGCAGTTAACATACAAATTTATATAATCAGCTCCAACCTCTTTTCTGACCTCTGATGTATATATTCAATAACTTTTAGAAAATATTCTCTTGAATGTTTAGTGAGCATCTCACATTAAATATCCTCTGCAGAGAACTCTTGATTACCACACTCACTCCAAACTTGCTATTCCTCCAAACTCCCTAATCTCAGTAAATGTCATACTGCCATCTACCCAGTTCAAGCAAAACCTTAGTGTCACTCTTGAACCCTGCCTTTATTTTAGATCCTACATTTAGTTAATTAGTAAATCTTGTTAATTCTTTAACGTCATCGTATTTTTCTAATTGAACCCCTTCTCATCTCCTCCAATGACAACACTCTGAGCCACCACCATTTCCTGCCCAGTTTGTAGCAATACCTTATTAACCACTCACACTGTCTCAGCTCTTGCAAACTTGTAGTGTTCTCCCCCATACAGCAGTCAGAGGATACTTTAAAAAATGTTAATTGGATCATGTCATTTCAGCACTCAAATACTAAAAAGGTCTACAGTCTCTCTTAGAACAAAATTTGAATTTTTACCACGGCCTATTTTTTTTTTTTTTTTTTTGAGACGGAGTCTCATTCTATGGCCCAGGCTGGAGTGCTGTGGCAGGATCTCGGCTCACCGCAACCTCTGCCTCCCAGGTTCAAGCGATTCTCCTGCCTCAGGCTCCTGAGTAGCTGAGATTACAGGCACGCACCACCACACCCAGCTAATGTTTGTATTTTTAGTAGAGACGGGGTTTCACCATGTTGGCCAGGCTGGTCTTGAACTCCTGACCTCAAGTAATCCACCTGCTTCAGCCTCCTGAAGTGCTGGGATTACAGGCATGAGCCACCACACTTGGCCTTCACCTAATAAATACATATTCCAGTCATTGCCTATAACCAACCTCATTTACTATTGCTCTTCTTACTTGTTCTGTTCCAGCACTGCTGGCCTCCTTTGGTTTCTTTAACTTGACAAGAATGTTCCTACCTCAGAGCCTTTGCATTTTTTTATATCCTGGGTCTGAAATGCCCTTGCCCCAGATAGTTCCATTAATCACACCACTCACTGCCTTTAGGACTCTACTTAAGTATCACCTCCTCAAAAGGGTATATCCTTGAGAATTCTATCGGAAATAGTATCCTTCCCTCACACTCTCATATTTCTTCCTAACAGTGATCATTTCCTGGATGTATAATTTATATATGTATGTATGTATATGTATAAATTTACATTTTTAACAATAAATCTTTGGTCTTCTACATTCAAATTTAACCCCTTTGAAAACAAGGGCATTTTTGGTTTTGTTCATTTCTTTCCCCAATGCCTACAATTGTGCCTAACCTAGAGCAGGGATTGAATAAGTAATTATTAGATGAATTAAATAAAAATATGATGAGGCCTTTATAGTTATTGTCTCCTGGGTAGAGACTTCAAGTGGCTGTGCGGGAGCATTTTGCATGCTCAAAGAAAAGCTCGGCTGAGCACAGTGGCTCACGCCTGTAATCCCAGCACTTTGGGAGGCCGAGATGGGAGGATCATGAGGTCAGGAGATCGAGACCAACCTGGCTAACACGGTGAAACCCCACCTCTACTAAAAATACAAAAAATTAGCTGGGCATGGTGGCAGGCGCCTGTAGTCCCAGCTACTCTGGAGGCTGAGGCAGGAGAATGGCATGAACCCGGGAGGCAGAGCTTGCAGTGAGCTGAGATCACGCTACTGCATTCCCGCCTGGGTGACAGAGTGAGACTCCCTCTCAAAAAACAAAAAACAACAACAAAAAAGAAAAGCTCACCAGACTTCAACATTGTCCTCACACTACTATCAACTGTTGAATCCACTCAACTGAAGAAACCTTGTCCAGTGGAGCATTGCGTGATAATGAAATATTCTCTATCTGCACTGCCCATTATAATGGTTACTACCCACTATTTTAACATTTGAAATGTGGCTGGTGCCACTGAGGAGTCAAGCTTCTAATTAATTTTAATTTTTTAAATTTTAACTTAAGTAGCTCCACACTTGACTATCAAATTGAGCATCACAAGTCTAGATCATAGCGGGCAAGTGATTGCCTGCCTTAAATAACCTTGGGGTGGGTATTTTCTAGTAAATAATAAGTAAACCTATGTTTCCTAATTTCATTGTCCCATTTTTTGCAGTTATATATGTTTAGCACATCTAAATAACACAAAAAGAAAATACAAAACATCTCTTTTTAAATGTGCTCAAAGCAGAAGTCCAATTTTCCAGCATGGGAAAGATGCTGTTGGCAGAAAGCTACCTTGCAAATGAGTATTAGGCGAAAAAAAAAAAAAAAAAAAGCAGGACACAATTGCTTTCAGTAGAGGCAGTCAGTAAAGCCAGAGATTCCCACTTAATTATACTTTGCTTGCTTTCTCTACAGCCAGTGCTCACTTGAATCTCTGAATGTACATGCTTTTAGTGAGCATATGAAAAAGGAAATACAGAAGTGAATATTTATTTAGCATCCCCTCTACTAAAGTAGATCGTTTTTGCAATTTGACACAATATAATTTTAAAAATATAACCCTTCCAAATAAAGGGGCCAACAAGTATATCTCAAATAACTCCACTCTATATTTTAATAAAAATACATAATTTTTTTATAAAACAGTATTCTTTAGCATGTAAAATAAAGAGAAAGCCATACCTAGATAGCTTATTTTCATATAGAGTGAACACAGAGCAGACAAATGGTACATGGTTCTCTTTAACCCTTTCACTCCATCCAACCTATTTCAGCCTGATCTACCTCCTAAGGAAACAAATCAGAGGGTATCCAAGAGTGGTAGAATTTATGTCAGACATTCTAAGTTTCTCGCTTTAAATCAAGGTGACTTACCATTCACCAGATAACTACTCTAAATATTATAGATCAGGGTTCTCAATCTCAGTACAATTGACAATTTGGGCTAGATAATTCTTTCTTGTAGGGGGGCTGTCCTACACATAGTAGAATGTTTAGCAGCATTCTTGGCTTCTAACTGATAGATGCCAACAGTACTCCCCACCCCACCAAGTTTTGATCACCAAAAATATCTCCAGATATTGCCAAGTGTCTGCTGGTGGTAAAAATCACCCCGGGTTGAAAGCCAAGGAAACAGAAGACAGTGTAGTGTATCATACCCTACTTTCTTCCTTTATTTACCTTGATTTTGACCTTTTAAGTTTCCACTCTTCTCAACATCATGGAATTCACTTGGACCCAAAAAACATCTTCAATTGGTTTACTTTGGCATTCTCTTCTACTCAATTTTAAGCTTGCCTGCTGATGTCTCTACCCCAGTGTGAACACCTTTCCCTGAATATTTAGCCAGTGCCTTAGATTGTGGGGCCTATCCTCAGGGTCAACTTTCTTTCAATTTACTTACCTTCAAAGTGGAAATTCTCATTCCTACCCCAACTGCTTCAAAGGTTTGCAAAGTTTAAATAAGATGACAAATGTTAAAGTGCTTTGAAAAGGTAAAAACCTTTTTCTGCAAATATATTTAATAAATGACCATAATAGTAGGAATGTTTCTTACTCCAGAGAAGCCTGTAGCAAGTTACAGACAGGTAAAGGCTGGTAACTCCTAAACATACTACTCCATTAGTATACATTTTATAATGAACATGGCAGCAAAGTTCAACTGAACTTAAAGTTCAACCCAAGTACCAAAGTCAAATGAGGCTTATGCACTACCTTGGGGAAAAATATTTTGGGTCTCTGGATAGCTACCCAAAGAAGTGTCGTAGCACTGGATTTTAAAGCTCTGCAAACCCCTCTCTCCTGTCCTGTTAACTCCCTTGGCCCCTTACCATTTCCTCTTCTGGTCTTGGGATAGAAAATGAGGGATACTCAGTAGAAGCACCAGGGGGCGCAACCCAGCATGTGATTATGCCTTGGCTTTCTAGCCAGGCACAGTAATTTCCCTCTTGAGGGAGTAACTACTTCTCTACCCATAACCTTTAAATCAGCTCCGCCATACCCCTGTGCACTGTGTGTGAACTTCTGTGTGCATGTATGTGTGTACACCCTAAGAATCGAGATTCTTTTAGGAATTTGGGGATTGCAGGAACCAGAGGATCAGGCATTCCTAGAACCCATTTACGATTTTGTAAAGAGGAGAAGACGATTTCCCTTTAAAGGTCTATTTCACTGTGAATGGTGTTTAAGAAGTGCCACCTAGAACCTCGGCACATGTGAAGTAGGACTAGACTCCTCTAGTCAAGAAACTGAACAGGCACTGCTAGCAAGGCAGGAAACGTGAACTTGACAAACCACGTCTGAGCTTGCCAAGAGGCTTAGCCTTTATTTCAGGGTCAGAATCTTGTCTTCTTTTATCCAACTTGGAAATGAAGAAAATATTTGCATAGTATTCAGATGTATCATCCTTAAGAATGTGAATATTTAAGATAATGGATCAAGTGGAAATAGGTCAAAAGATATAGCACAGAGTTAAAAATAGCCACTACAGAAAATGTGTTTGTATTTGGCGTGGTGCCTTTTCACATTCATGTAATTGGCCATTTGGCTTGCTGTGTAGAGCAGCCAGCTTCCCTCAGCTCTGGGATAGGGGGGTTAGGGTACTCTGCTAGTTTCCCCAAACCACATAAATAGAAGACCAAGTCAGTTATTTCTACAGTTAAAGCTAAAATTCCCTTCCTTTCATGTCAATGATGAGACTTTCCAACGTGAAAAAATTACCGTTACTATCAGCAAAGGAACTATTCTCTCTTGAGGCTTGTTTTGTTTTGTTTTAATTTGCTTATTCCCTCCTCCCTCCCAGTCTCTAGACCCCTTCGTGGATGGTATCAGATGATTTCAGTCCAACCTTCCATTGCATTCTATGACTGAGCCAACACAGCTGGATTCTCAGCCAACTATGAAGTTTAAATTGGTAACTCCAAATCTGTTCTATAAATTTCAGCAACAGCTGATTTGGCCAGAATTTCAATGTTATCTCCATGCCTGAATTTCAACAAGAATAAAAGAAAAATAACCAGGCTCTGATGATTTACTTAAGAGAATGTACAAAGAACCATCACACTCAAGATTTTTTCTTTTGAAAGATTATTCCTATAAATATTTTTGCCCCTCTAGTACTGTTTCACAATTTATTATGGCTATAGAGCCACAAATTTTGCAAATGGCTTAGGAAACTAAGTAACTTTGTGACTAGACAAGTACATAAAGTGAACATACTGTTCTAAAATAATAATTATATATTGGAGGATTTGAGCTCAAGGAATAAAGGATTTTATTTTGTTTGTAACAGAGCCAAAATCAGCATATGCTCGAGTAATCTGCAGGAAAGACAGCAGGGTTATGGAAAAATTATATATCTATGATAACTAGTGAACAGAGCTTATTAAGAACTAGGAATCTGAGGGCTTTATGAAAAGCAATTCAGAGGGAATTCTGGCATGTGTCCAAACGGACATGGCTTTTCTAAGGAGGGCTATGGAGTGAGTGTCAGTTGTTTTAAATTACTATGCTTTCTCTCTAGACTCCGCTTTCTGTCTCTCTGAAGATAACGTTAAGCTGCAGCTCCATATCTGTGAAAACCCATTTCATAGCATCTGCATCCCTGGGTTGCTAAATACCCTTGTCTAGTTACCCGAATATTAATGGATCCCATGGAATAAAGTGGCGTGATTTAGGCGCAAACAATTACCAAAGGATTTTGAAAAGCAGTAACTCGAAATTATCTTGTAAAGTTGAGATTAATCTGAGAAGAACTATTGTAAGATTGGGAATCAAGTAACAAAATAAAGATATGAATCGTCCATTGGTCTATTAATTTACTTGTTTTAAAACAGGGAATACTTTTAAAATTTAATTATGAATATAGTTTATATTTTTAAGGGACACAGATGATGTATGAATGCGATAATTCTGTACCTCACAGTCAAAACAGATATTTTGTAAACAGGGATTCTCAGTTACCACACCTCCTGAAAATGAATGACTTTTTTTGTTATATCCACTTTTCTATCATTTCTCTTTTTCTGGTAACACAAACCTAAAATTACCTGTTCATTCTTCATTACCTCCAAAATACTTTTGATCTACTTTCCCATCATAGTTAACCTGGTTATCCATCATGTAATGAAATTAACACTTTAGACAAATAATAAACAAAAAAATGAGAACAGATTAAAGAAATATAAAATGTAAAGTTACCCAGAGACTTGCAGGATGCTAAACTTTTAAACAGAATATGATGTGGCTAATTTTTCAAAGAGAAGAGACTGAAAAGTTTGTATAGATATTGCATCTTTTTGAGTGTTGAGTCATAAACTAATTGTATAAGTCATTCTTCTCAGGATAATCCATAAAACTGTTAGCAATTTTGAAGTGACTGCCTTGTCAGTGATGCTATTTTAATATTGATTATATCATATTGGCTTAGAATATGATTTAAAGACTTCACATTTAAGACACTGCTTAGCCTGGAGGATTAAGAGCAAGGAGACTGAAGAGAACCCACTGAGAAAATGAGATGTCCAAGAGATGAGGTATGAATTGGAATCAAGTCATCAACTAGGAATAATAATATGGATATTGATAACAATAATAATAATAACTAAGATTACTGACTGCTTTATATATGGTAGGGATTGTTATTTAATTCTCACTACAGTCTCTATGAATCAGGAACTTTTACCATCCAGTTTTACAGATAAAGGAACTAAGTGGTTTTGGACTTGTGGGGCTTACATTTTCTGTAGGGATCCAAATTGAGTTGCCCGATAGGCATTTGGACATATGAATCAGAACCTCAGGGGGAATATCTGGTCTGGAGTTATAGATCTGGGAGCGAGCTGTTAGACTATAATTGATAATTCAGGTCACACAAGTACATGAGATAAAGTTTTACGCCACTGGATGGGAAATTACCTTTGGATTTTTGGTCATTAATGATTACAGTAAAAACTAACTGGGGGCTGGGTGTGGTGGCTCATGCCCGTAATGCCAGCACTTTAGGAGGCTAAGGCAGGCAGATCACCTGAGATCGGGAGTTTGAGACCAGCCTGCCCAACATGGTGAAATGCCGTCTCTACTAAAAATACAAAAATTAGCCGGGTGTGGTGGCACACGCCTGTAATCCCAGCTACTCAGGAGGCTGAGGCAGGAGAATCGCATGAACCCGTGAGGCAAAGGATGCAGTGAGCCGAGATCGTGCCACTGCACTCCAGCCTGGGTGACAGAGCAAGACTCCTTCACCAAAAAAAAAAAAAAAAAAAACTAATTTGGAACCATGGAAGGGACCAAAGCTATGTGGTGCTGGACTAAAGAATGAAGTGTACTCTTCTAAGATGTTTACCTATTAATAAAAAAGAGAAACAGATTAATCATGGTTTCATTTTAACAAGCTATCTGGCCATGGAGAAAGTTGTTAAATAGGCACATTGACTGACAGTATGATTGGAAGTGCCAACATCTCAGCTTTTATCTAATAAATAGGCCTTTGTTACCTTTTGAAAGTAGTAGAAATACAGTATTAAAACTGCAGCTGTTTCTTCCATCTTCTTCAATCTTGGCTTAGGAAAAGAATACCATGCAGAACCCGTGATGAAATAAATTATTAATAGACCCTAGAATCTTTTTACCTAGACCTTAGAAAAATAATTATGAATCCCCCAATTTAGATGTTAACAATGAGCAATGATTGATGTGAGTTTCAGGATCTATGTTTATTAGATGAATTTCATCACTAAAAAATCCAATTATTTATGAATAAATTACCCTTTTATTTATTTGTCTTTGTTGAGACAACAGTCTCATGTTCACTCATTCTAAGATTCAAATAGCAATATTGCACTTATATTAGAAAACAATCATCCTTCTGGATTTTCTGTCTAATAACAGACAGTAAAAATGTGCAAAATAATTAGCAATTTAAAATATAAGTAAGAAATTTTGTACATCTTACAGAATGATTGGATATATTTAAAATTATATTTTAGTAATCACTGGTAATATCATTGCAAAGATATGAACTTGCATGAAATTGTTCTGGCCCTTATTTTGTAATGGGTATTGCCATCTGTTCAGCATAATCAGTTCTTTCATACTTCTCTGATAAATGAAAACAATACAAATTTCTATTGAAACAATATATCAGGGAAAGAATATGTTCTACTGAATGAGGAAACTAAAAAAAAAAAGTCATATTATATTCAGCAACCTGGGATGATTTCTTTAGATTTTAAAAATTCTGAGACCAATAACTTTCCTTAAGAGGAAAGCTTTATAAAATTGGTTGAAAATTCAACAAAAAATAGCTCCTGTTATCAAGTCCATAAGTATCTTATGCCCATTTAAAAAGTGAAGGCATAGCTTTTTCCATAATCCTTTGACATTTTTATGCCCACTGCTTCCACAATCAAGCCATTTGGCAGTAATAAAACAGAAGCTGGCTCAACCATTATCCTTCACATTAAAAAAAAACTGTTTTGTTCTTTTCTACTAATGCCAACTCATTTGATGCTCTGCACACACATCAGTTAGAGCTGTTAGGTATATGCAGAATGTAATGTGTCAACCAGGTCAAGGCTGATTCTAGATGTGACTCATAGGCCAGAAATGAATGGCAATTTTTACTTTTCCTTAAGTGTGAATCCACACTTTCAATCAGTTTTTATCACCATGAATAATTCTACCTTTCATCTTCGTTTTTATTACCAATGAAAACATCAGACCCTAACTTTCTATATGAATTTTTTTTCTGCTGCCTAAAGTCCCCATTTTCCTTCTTAAACTGGCAATGGCATTTAGTTTTTAACTTTTAAAATTACTCTTCAAAGGTTTTTATTGATTTATTTGACACTTCTCAATGTATTGGGCTTCTTCTCAATTCAGAAGTAGACAAAAAAGTAGACAAAAAGCAACTCACTGCTGTAAAGGGTGATAATAAAAGGGAAAGTGCAGAATGCTGCTAAATGATTGATAAGGAAATTCCAAGGTAAGTCTCCTGGGAACAGGAAAGTCCTCCTTGAAAATGCAGGCTTTAGTTAGAATCTTAAAGGAAAGGAGTCATCTAGGAAGAGTCAGGCAAGGGGATAGAGAGAGTGTTCCAGGTAGAAACAGCATGCACAAAACACGCAAGATGAGTTTTTTTAATTTTTATTTTTTAAAGGTGTATATGTCTCTGTTTTCAGCTAAATTGAGATCCCTGTGGACAAGAAGACAAGGCATAGTTTTGTTTCTTCTGTCTCTCGTATCTTTTAAAACACCTCCGCTTAGTAACTTAATACAGGAATACCTAATTTTATACTGTTTAACTTAATTGTGTTTCACAGATACTGCAGTTTTTTACCAATTGAAGGTTTGTGGAAACTCTGTATCAAGCAAGTCTATTGGGGCCATTTTTTTTTTAACAGGATGTGCTCACTTCATGTCTCTGTGTCAGATTTTGATAATTCTCATATTATTTACAATATTTTTATTATTATTATACCTATTATGGTGATCTGTGATCAGTGACCTTTGATGTTACTTTTGTAATTGTTTGAGTGCACCATGACAATGAACTAAATCAATGAATTTGTGTTTTCCGAGTGCTCTACCAAGGGGCCACTCCCCTATTTCTCTCCTGCTCCTCAGGCCTTTCTATTTCCTCAGACACAAGAATATTGAAATTAGGCCAATTAATAGCTCTGTCATGGTCCTTAATTGTTCAAGTGAAAGAAATGGTTAGATGTCTCTTACTTTTAATCACAAGCTATAAATGATTAAGCTTAGTGAGGAAAGAACATTGAAAGTTCAGACAGGTCAAAAACTTAGCCTCTTGCACCAGTTAGCCAAGTTGTGAATGCAAAGAAAACGTTATTTAAGAGAATTAGAAGTACTACTCCAGTAAATACACACAAATAATAAGAAAGCAAAACGAACCTATTGCTGTTATGGAGAAAGTTTTAGTGGTACAGGTAGATAGAAGATCAAACCAGCCACAACATTCCCTTAAGCCAAAGTCTAATCCAGAACAAGGCCCTAACTCTCTTCAATTCTGTGAAGGCTGAGAGAGAAGAGGGAGCTGAGAGGAAAAGGTTGATGCTACAGAGGTTGATTTATGGGGATTAAAGAAGGAAGCCATCTCTAGAACATAAATGTGGAAGGTGCAGCAAGTGCTGATGGAGAAGCTGAAGCAAGTTATCCAAAAGATCTAGCTAAGATAATTGATGAAGGTGGCTACACTAAACAACAGATTTTCAATGTAGATGAAACAGCCTTCTATTGGAAGAAGATGCCATCTAGGACTTTCATAGCTAAAGAGAAGTAAATGCCTGGCATTTACTGGATAGGCTGACTCTCTTGTTAAGGGCTAATGCAGCTGGTGAATTTAAGTTGAAACCAATGTTAATTTGCCGTTTCAAAAATCCCAGGGTTCTTAAGAATTATGCTAAACCTATTTTGCCTGTAATCTATAAGCAAAACTACAAAGCCTTGATGACAGTACATCTGTTTACAGCATGGTTTCCTGAATCTTTTTAAGACCATATTGAGACCTACTGCTTAGAAAAAATATTTCTTTCAAAACATGACTGGTCCCTGGCCAGGCACCGCGACTCACACCTGTAATCACAGCACTTTAGGAGGCTGTAGTGGGTGGATCACCTGAGGTCAGGAGTTAGAGAACTGCCTGGCCAACATGGCATAACTCTGTCTCTACCAAAAATACAAAAATTAGCTGGGCATGGTGGCAGATGCCTGTAATCCCAGCTACTCAGGAGGCTGGGGCAGGAGAATCACTTGAACTGGGGAGGTGGAGGTTGCAGAGAGCCGAGATTGTGCCACTGCACTCCAGCCAGGGTGACAGAGTGAGACTCCGTCTCAGAGGAAATAAATAAAATAAAATAAAATATTACTGCTCCTTGACAGTGTACCTGGTCACTCAAGAGCTGTAATAGAGTTATGCAAAAATATTAATGTTGTTTTCACGTGTGCCAACACAACACTCATTCTGTGGCCCATGGATCAAGAAATCATTTGACTTCCAAGTCAGATTATTTAAGAAATACATTTTGTAAAGCTATTGCTGCTATAGGTAGTAATTCTTCATATGAATCTTTGCAAAGTAAATTGAAAACCTAGAAATGATTCACCATTCTAAACGTCTTTAAGAACATTCATGATTTGTAGAAGAAGGTCAAAATATCAATATTAACAAGAATTTGGAAGAAGTTCATTCCATCCCTCGTGGATGACTTTGCGCAGGTCAGGAGTTCAATGGAGGAAGTCACCGATTATGGGATAGGAATAGCAACAGAACTGCTGAAGATATTGTGAACATTGTTGAAATGGCAACAAATGATTTAGAATATTACATAAACTTAGTTGATATAGAAACAGCAGGGTTTAAGAGGATTGACTCCAATTTTGAAAGTTCTGCTGTGGATCAAATGCTATAAAACAAGATTTCATGCTCTTTTGTGAAAGGAAGAGCCAATCAATATGGCAAACTTCAATGCTGTCTTATTTTAAGAAATTGGCGCTGCCACCTTGGCCTTCAGCAACCACAACCGTGATCAGTCAGCAGTCATCAACATGGAGGCAAGACACTCAACCAGGAAAATGATTATGACTTGCTGAAGGCTGAGATGATTGTTAGTATTTTTAGCAGTAAAGTATTTTTTAATTAAGGTATGCACATTGATTTTTTAAACATAATTCTATTGTATACTTAATATACCATTGTATAGGGTAAACATAACTTTTATATGAACTGGGAAGCTAAAAACTTCAGTGATTTGCTATATTGTGATACTCACCTTATTGTGGTAATGTGAACTGAACCCACAATATCTCTGAGTTATGCCTGTTGTTGATTACTAGTTGATGTAGAATAAAAGCACACAAAATTTCAAATGTGTGACAGTCATAATTTTTTATTTAAAGAACCACTTTGTAGATTGAGTTAAAATTGTTAGCATTAGACTCAGTGCTTCTCAGGGCAGCATAGAAAAGTGGGTTATGGGAAGAACATTAAGTATTGTATAAAAAATTTAAGATCATTTGGAGGGCTTAAAGCATTTGGCCCATCCAGACTCTTAGTTTTGAAAGTATTAATTTTCCATGCTTATACTAGGTGTGAGGGGAGCAAAAGAAAGGAATGAAATTGAAAAGTATGTGCTGATAATCAGGTACCCACTAGTAAAAGCTAGAGATTATAACTGTATATTTCTTCAAACATTTAAAATAATATTTTAGCTACTACCAATAAGTAGATGTTGTAATTGTGAATGTGCAAAGCTAATCTTTGCAGACATAACACCAACAACAAAATAATATTTATCCCTTCAAGTTCATGGTGGGAATGTATCTATATTTCTAAAAAGAACCCAAGAAATGCTGAAAAGCCAGTAACATAAAGAAAAATATAAACCAAGTTGGTGTAAAACAAAAATAATTACTGAACAAAGACAATAAGATACATATCTTAAAAATAGAAATTTATTCTGAGCTACACTATATGGGAAGGTATTTTAAGGTATTAAAATAACATTCATGAATTGTTCCTGCCATCCCAGCACAAGACTCTATTACAGCAGCCTTTTGTACAGGTCACAAGGGACCAACTTGTTGGTAATACCTAGCAACAAGTCTCCCCAAATAACTTCTGCCGATAATGCCTTCTGGTCCTCAGCAAGACTTGTTAATCAGTGCTCATTGGCTCTCTTTCCTTTGATTTTTAGCCTCAATTCACAGTTCAGGGGAAAAGGAAATCAATACAGATCTACATACTATATATTAGAAATAGATCTTTGCTAATTATGTTTTAATACAAATCTACATACTATATATTAGAAATAGATCTTTGCTAAATTATGTTTTAATACAAAATATATTTATTAAGTTTTTCCATATATGACTCTGTATTGTTTAATGACACATTTCAAAAACAGATATGTCTATAGAAAATGTTATATTTTAGATTATTAATTCCATGAAAGACAGAGACCATGATGTATAAATATTGAACTGAGGTGTCAGTAGACATATTCTTTGAAAATGTAATAATAAAATACTGCTGTTAATACTTATTATCATTGGTTACATTTATTAATAACATTCTTTTGTTAGGTACCATCTATAAACAAGGAATTATGTTTTTTTTATTTTAGTGGGTACATACTAGGTATAAATACTTATGAGGTATTTTGATATGGGCATAAACTGTGTAATAATCACATCGGGGTAAATGAGGTATCCATCACCTCAAACATTTATATTTGTGTCACAAAAAATCCAATTATTCCCTTTTGGTTATTTTTAAATGTACAATAACTTTTGCTGACTGTTCTATCAAATGCTAGATCTTATTCATTCTATTTAACATTATTTTTGTACCCATTAACCATCCCCACTCCCCACCACCACCCTGCCTACCCTTCCCAGCCTCTAGGAACCATCATTCTACTCTCTATTTCCATGAGTTCAATTGTTTTATTTTTTAACTCCCACAAAAAAGTGAGAACATGCAAAGTTTGTCTTTCTGTACCTGGCTTATTTCATTTAACATAATGACCTCCAGTTCCATTCATGTTGTTGCAAATAACAGGATCTTATTCTTTTTTATGGCTGAATATTGCATCATTGTTTATATGTACATTTTCTTTATATATTTGTATACTGATGAACACTTAAGTTGGCTCCAAATTGTGGCTATTGTGAATGGTGCTGCAATAAACATGGGATTGCAGTTATCTCTTTGATATACTGATTTTCTTTTGAGTACATACCTAGAAGTGGGATTGCTGGATCATATGGTAGTTGCATTTTTAGGTTTTTGAGGAACCTCGAAACGGTTCCTTATAGTATTTGTACTAATTTACATTCCCACCAACAGTGTACAAGGGTTCCTTCTTTTCCACATCCTCACCAGCATTTGTTATTGCTTCTCTTTTGGATAAAAGCCATTTTAACTAGGGTAAGATGATATCTCATTGTACATTTGATTTGCATTTATCTGATGATCAATGATGTTGAGCATCTTTTCACATAGCTGTTTGCCATTTGTATGTCTTCTTTTGAGAAATGTCTATAGGGATTCTTTTGACCATTTTAAAATCTTATTATTAGATTTTTTTATTGAGTTGTTTGAGCCCCTTATATATTCTAGTTATTAATTCCCTGTCAGGTGAAATATGACAGGGGGTTTGCAATCAAATGTCAGTTTGAAATATTTTCTTCCATTCTGTGGATTGTCTCTTCACTTTGTTTATTTTGTCAGGCAGAAGCTTTTTAACTTGATGTAATCCCATTTGTCCACTTTCACTTTTGTTGCTTGTGCTTGTAGGGTACCACTCAAGAAATCTTTGTAAAGTCCAATTTCCTGGAGAGTTTCTTCAAAGTTTTCTTTTACTGGTTTTATGGGTTGATGTCTTAGATTTAAGTCTTTAATTAATTTTGATTTGATTTTTATATATAGTGAGAGATAAGGATGTAATTTTATTCTTCTTCATATGTATATCCAATTTTCCCAGCACTATTTATTGAAGAAACCATCCTTTCTCCATTGTATATTTTTGGCACCTTTGTTGAAAACGAGTTCACTGTAGGTTTATGGAATTGTTTCTTGGTTCTCTATTCTGTTCCACTGGTCTTATGTGTCTGTCTTTATGCCAGTACCATGTTGTTTTGGTTACTACAGCTCTGTGGTATAATTTGAAGTCAGGTAATGTGATTCCTCCAGTTTTATTCTTTTTGCTCAGGATAACTATGGCTACTATGGGTTTTTTTTTTTTATCTGTATAAACTTTAGGGTTCTTTTTTCTATTTCTGTGAAGACTGTTATTGTTATATTGACAGGGGTTGCATTGAATTTGTAGATTTCTTTGGGTAGTATAGATGTTAAACAATATTGATTCTTCCAATTCATGAGTATAGAATATCTTTTCATTTTTTGTGTCCTCTTCAATTTCTTTCATCAATGTTTTATAGTTTTTATTGTAAAGATCTTTCATTTCTTTGGTTAAGCTAATTCCTAGATGTTTTATTTTATTTATTTCTTTTTTATATTGTTTGCTTTGGGCATGTAGAAATGATACAGATTTTTGTATGTTAATTTTGATCACTTCTAACAGGTTTTTGGCAGAGTTTTTAGGGTTTTTTTTTAAATACAAGATCATATCATCTGCAAACAAGGATAACTTGATGTCTTCCTTTTCAATTTGGATACCCTTTATTTCTTTTGAATGATTGCTGTAGCTAGGACTTCCAGTATTACGTTGAATAACAGTGCTGAGAGTGGGCATCCTGGTCATGTTTTAGATCTTGGAGGAAAGATTTAGTTTTTCTCTATTCTTTATGATATCAGTGGTGGGTCTGTTGTATATGGCTTTTATTGTGTTGAGGCATGTTTCTTCTCTACCCAGTTATTTGATGGTTTTTATCATGAAGGGATGTTGCATTTTATCAAATGCTTTTACAGTGTCAAATGAAATAATCATACGGTCTTTGTCCTTCATTCTGTTGATATAATATATTACACTGATTGACTTCTTTTATGTGGAACCATCCTTGCATCTCTCGGATAAATCCCACTCGATCATGATGAGTGATTTTTTAAAATGTGTTATTGAACTCAGTTTGCTAGTATTTTTCCCAGCACTATTTATTGATTTTCTGTCCAGTGCTGAATTTTTGCATGAGTGCTCATAAGGAATATAGGCCTGTAGTTTTCTTTTTATATGTTCTTGTCTGGTTTGGGTATCAGAATAATACTAACCTCATAGAATGAGTTTGTATTCTTTCCTCTTCTGTATTTTAGATTATTTTTAGTAGGACAGATATTACATCTTCTTTAAATTTTTGGAATAATTTAGTAGTGAAGGCATATTTTCCCGACTTCCTGGCTTTCCTTTGCTGGGAGACTCTGTCCCCAAGGCTGGAGTACAGTGGCACGATCTCGGCTCACTGCAACCTCCACCTCCCGGGTTCAAGCGATTCTCCTGCCCCAGCCTCCTGAGTAGCTGGGATTACAGGCGTGTGCCATCACACCTGGCTAATTTTTTATATTTTTGATAGAGATGGGGTTTCACCATGTTGGCCAGGATGATCTCAAATTCCTGACCTCAAGTGATCCGCCCACCTCGGCCTCCCAAAGTGTTAGGATTACAGGCGTGAGCCACAGCGCCTGGCTGCTGGGAGATATTTTATTATAGCTTTGATCTCGTTACTGGTCTGTTCAAGTTTTGGATTTCTACTTGGTTCAATCTTGGTAGGTTGTCGTTTGTAGGAATTTATCTATTTCTTCTACATTTTTCAATTTATTGTTATATAGTTGCTCATAATAGCTTTTCATGTTTCTTTGAATATCTTTGGTATCAGTTGTAATTTTTCATTTTTCATCTCTGATTTTATTTATTTAGATTTTCTCTCGTTTTTTCTTAGCGAGTCTGGTGAAAGATTTGTTAATTTTGCTTATCTGTTCAAAAAACCAACTTTTTCTTTCATTGATCTTTTATATTGTTTGTTTTAATTTCACACATTTCTGCTCTGATCTTTATTATTTATTTTACTAATTTTGGGTTTTGTTTACTCTCGCTTTTCTAGTTCTTTAAGATGCATTGTTAGGTTGTTTATTTGAAGTTTTACTATTTGTTTGATGTAGGTGTTTATAGCTATAAATTTTCCTCTTAGTACTGTTTTCGATATATCCCAAAGATTTTGGTATGTTGTGTTTCCATTATCATTTGAGACTTTTTAAAATTTTGTTCTTGATTTCTTCATTGATCCAATGGTTATTCAAGAGCATATTGTTTAATTCCATGTGTTCATATAGTTTCTAAAATTTATCTTGTTTTTATTCTGCTTTTATTTTATTGTGATCAGAAAAGATACTTCATATAATTTAAACTTTGGAACTCTTTAGGAGTTCCTTGTGTCCTAAAATATGGTCTATTCTTGAGAATGATTCTTGTGCTGAGGAAAAGAATGTGTATTCGGCAGTCATTGGATGAAATGTCCTGTAAATATCTATTATGTCCATTTGGTCTATAGTGCAGACTAAGTCCAATGTTTCTTCATTGATTTTCTGTCCAGTGCTGAAAGCGAGATGTTAAAGTCTCCATATATTATTATACTGGGGCCTATCTTTTTATCTCTAATAATGTTTTCTTTATATATCTGGGTGCTGCATTGTGTGTACATACATATTTACATTTATATCCTCTTGCTAAATTGACTTCTTCATCATTATATAATCACATTGTTTGTTTTTACAGTTTTTGTCTTGAAATCTATTTTGTCCGATATAAGTATAGCTACTCCTGCTCTTTTTAAATTTCTATTGGCATGGAATATCTATTTCCATCCCTTTATTTTCAGTCTATGTGTGTTTTTACAGGTGAAGTGCTTTTATTGTAGGCAATAGATTATTGAATCTTGCCTTTTTATACATTTAGCTACTCTATGTCTTTTGATTGGAGAGTTTAGTCCATTTATATTCAATGTCATTATTGATAAGTAAGTATTTATTCCTGCCATTTTGCTATTTGTTTTCACATTTTTTGTGTTCTTCTCTTCCTTCTGTCCTGTCTTCCTTTTAGTGAAGTTATTTTTTCCTCAGGTGATATGTTTTCTTTTATTGCTTTTTATTTTAGTGTGTGTATATCTGTTGTATGTTTTTGATTTGAGGTACCCTGAGGCTTGCAAATAGTATCTTATAACCCAGTATTTAAACTGATGATAACACTGATTGCATGAACAAATTGACTAACAAACAAGGGAAGAGAAAACTAGTAAAACTGCGTTTTAACTTTGTCCCCCCACTTTATAACATTTTGTTGTTTCTATTTATATCTTATTATACTGTTTATGTATTTAAAAATTACTGTAGTTATTATTTTCGATGGGTTCATCTTTTAGTATTTCTACCCAAGATATGAGTAATTTATACAGCCCAATTACGGGGTTATAATACAACCTTAAAAATATAGTGTGATTCAAAAGCTGTCAGAAGATGTGCAGAAACACAAGAGGTCTATAGAGAATTGTCTTTAAACAAAGGGTAAAAAACAGTTTGTGGATAACTTGCCACCCACGTTTAGAGAAAGAGGGTTGTATCTCAACTCACAAAAGAGTTAACATGGGGGGTGGAGCCAAGATGGCCGAATAGGAACAGCTCCAGTCTACAGCTCCCAGTGTGAGCGACGCAGAAGATGAATGATTTCTGCATTTCCAACTGAGGTACTGGGTGCATCTCACTGGCGATTTTCGGACAGTGGGTGCAGTGCACCAAGCCTGAGCCGAAGCAGGGTGAGGCAGCACCTCACCTGGGAAGTGAAAAGGGTCAGGGAATTCCTTTTCCTAGCCAAGGAAAGGGGTGACAGATGGCACCTGGAAAATCGGGTCACTCCCACCCTAATACTGTGTTTTTCCAACGGTCTTAGCAAACGGCACACCAGGAGATTATATCCCGTGCCTGGCTTAGAGGGTCCTGTGCCCACAGAGGCTCGCTCACTGCTAGCACAGCAGTCTGAGATCAAACTGCAAGGTGGCAGCGAGGCTGGGGGAGGGGTGCCCACCATTGCCAAGGCTTGAGTAGGTAAACAAAGCAGCCGGGAAGCTCGATCTGGGTGGAGCCCAACGCAGCCCAAGGAGGCCTGCATGAGGGTAGACTCCACCTCTGGGGGCAGGGCATAGCCAAACAAAAGGCAGCAGAAACCTCTGCAGACTTAAATGTCCATGTCTGACAGCTCTGAAGAGAGTAGTGGTTCTCCCAGCACACAGCTTGAGATCTGAGAATGGGCAGACTGCCTCCTCCAGTGGGTCCCTGACCCCCGAGTAGCCTAACTGGGAGGCACTCCCCAGTAGGGGCAGACTGACACCTCACATGGCTGGGTACTCCTCTGAGACAAAACTTCCAGAGTAATGATTAGGCAGCACCATTTGCTTTTCACCAATATCCGCTGTTCTGCAGCCTCCGCTACTGATACCCAGCCAACAGGGTCTGGAGTGGACCTCAGGCAAACTCCAACAGAACTGCAGCTGAGGGTATTGAATGTTAGAAGGAAAACTAACAAACAGAAAGGACATCCACACTAAAACCCCATCTGTACGTCACCATCATCAAAGACCAAAGGTAGATAAAACCACAAAGATAGGGAAAAAAAAGAGCAGAAAAACTGAAAATTCTAAAAATCAGAGCGCCTCTCCTCCTCCAAAGGAATGCAGCTCCTCACCAGCAATGGAAAAATGTTGGACGGAGAACGACTTTGATGAGTTGAGAGAAGAAGGCTTCAGAAGATCAAACTGCTACAAGCTAAAGGAGGAAGTTCGAATGCATCACAAAGAAGTTAAAAACCTTGAAAAAAGATTAGACGAATGGCTAACTAGAATAACCAATGCCGAGAAGTCCTTAAAGGACCCGATGCAGCTGAAAACCATGGCATGAGAACTGTGACGAATGCACAAGCCTCAGTAGCTGATTCAATCAACTGGAAGAAAGGATAACCGTGATGGATGATCAAATGAATGAAATGAAGCAAGAAGAGAAGTTTAGAGAAAAAAGAATAAAAAGAAATGAACAAAGCCTCTAAGAAATACTATGTGAAAAGACCAAATCTACATTTGATTGGTGTACCTGAAAGTGACGGGGAGAATGGAACCAAGTTGGAAAACACTCTGCAGGATATTATCCAGGAGAACTTCCCCTATCTAGCAAGGCAGGCCAACATTCAAATTGAGGAAATACAGAGAATGCCACAAAGATACTCCTCAAGAAGAGCAACTCCAAGACACATAATTGTGAGTTTCACCAAAGTTGAAATGAAGAAAAAATGTTAAGGGCAGCCAGAGAGAAAGGTCGGGTTACCCACAAAGGGAAGCCCATCAGACTAACAGCTGATCTCTCAGCAGAAACTCTACAAGCCAGAAGAGAGTGAGGGCCAATATTCAACATTCTTAAAGAAAAGAATTTTCAACCCAGAATTTCATATCCAGCCAAACTAAGCTTCATAAGTGAAGGAGAAATAAACTACAGAGAAGCAAATGCTGAGAGATTTTGTCACCACCAGGCCTGCCCTAAAAGAGCTCCTGAAGGAAGCACTAAACATGGAAAGGAAAAACCGGTACCAGCCACTACAAAAACATGCCAAATTGTAAAGAACATTGAGGCTAGGAAGAAACTGCATCAACTAATGAGCAAAATAACCAGCTAACATCATAATGACAGGATCAAATTCACACATAACAATATTAACATTAAATGTAAATGGGCTAAATGTTCCAATTAAAAGACATAGACTGGCAAATTGGATAAAGAGTCAATACCCATCAGTGTGCTGTATTCAGGAAACCCATCTCACGTGCAGAGACACATATAGGCTCAAAATAAAGGGATGGAGGATGATCTACCACGCAAATGGAAAACAAAAAAAGGCAGGGGTTGCAATCCTAGTCTCAGATAAAACAGACTTTAAACCAACAAAGATCAAGAGACAAAGAAGGCCATTACATAATGGTAAAGGGATCAATTCAACAAGAAGAGCTAACTATCCTAAATATATATGCACCCAATACAGGAGCACCCACATTCATAAAGCAAGTCCTTACAGACCTACAAAGAGACTTAGACTCCCTCACAATAATAATGGGAGACTTTAACACCCCACTGTCAACATTAAACAGATCAATGAGACAGAAAGTTAAAAAGGATATCCAGGAATTCAACTCAGTTCTGCACCAAGTGGACCTAATAGACATCTACAGAACTCTCCACCCCAAATCAACAGAATATACATTCTTTTCAGCACCACACCACACCTATTCCAAAATTGACCACATAGTTGGAAGTAAAGCACTCCTCAGCAAATGTAAAAGAACAGATATTCTAACAAACTGTCTCTCAGACCACAGTACAATCAAACTAGAACTCAGTATTAAGAAACTCACTCAAAACCTCTCAACTACATGGAAACTGAACAAACTGCTCCTGAATGACTACTGGGTACATAACGAAATGAAGGCTGAAATAAAGATGTTCTTTGAAATCAACAAGAACCGGGACACAACTTACCAGAATCTCCGGGACACATTCAAACAGTGTGTAGAGGGAAATCTATAGCACTAAATGCCCACAAGAGAAAGCAGGAAAGATCTAAAATTGACACCTTAACATCACAATTAAAAGAACTAGAGAAGCAAGAGCAAACACATTCAAAAGCTAGCAGAAGGCAAGAAATAACTAAGATCAGAGCAGAACTGAAGGAAATAGAGACACAAAAAACCCTTCAAAAAATGAATGAATCCAGGAGCTGATTTTTTGAAACGATCAACAAAATTGAAAGACCGCTAGCAAGACTAATAAAGAAGAAAAGAGAGAAGAATCAAATAGACACAATAAAAAATGATAAAGGGGATATCACCACCGATCCCACAGAAATACAAACTACCATCAGAGAATACTATAAACACCTCTATGCAAATAAACTAGAAAATCTGGAAGAAACGGATACATTCCTCAACACATACACTCTCCCAAGACTAAACCAGGAAGAAGTTGAATCTCTGAACAGACCAATAACAGGCTCTGAAACTGAGGTAATAATTAATAGCTTAACAACCAAAAAAAGTCCAGGACCAGATGGATTCACAGCCGAATTCCACCAGAGGTAGAAGAAGGAGCTGGTATCATTCCTTCTGAAACTATTCCAATCAATAGAAAAACAGGGAATCCTCTCTAACTCATTTTATGAAGCCAGCATCATCCTGATACCAAAACCTGGTAGAAACACAACCAAAAAAAGAGAATTTTAGACTAATATCCTTGATGAACATCAATACAAAAATCCTCAATAAAATACTGAAAAACCGAATCCAGCAGCACATCAAAAAGCTTATCCACCATGAGCAAGTGGGCTTCATCCCTGGGATGCAAGGCTGGTTCAACATACGCAAATCAATAAATGTAATCCAGCATATAAACAGAACCAAGGACAAAAACCATATGATTATCTTAATAGATGCAGAAAAGGCCTTTGACAAAATTCAACGCTTCATGCTAAAAACTCTCAATAAATTAGGTATTGATGGGATGTATCTCAAAATAATAAGCGCTATCTATGACAAACCCACAGCCAATATCATACTGAATGGACAAAAACTGGAAGCATTCCCTTTGAAAACTGGCACAAGACAGGGATGCCCTCTCTCACCACTCCTATTCAACATAGTGTTGGAAGTTCTGGCCAGGGCAATCAGTCAGGAGAAAGAAATAAATGGTATTCGATGAGGAAAAGAGGAAGTCAAATTGTCCCTGTTTGCAGATGACGTCATTGTATATATAGAAAACCCCATCATCTCAGCCCAAAATCTCCTTAAGCTGATAAGCAACTTCAGCAAAGTCTCAGGATACAAAATCAACGTGCAAAAATCACAAGCATTCTTATACACCAAAACAGAGAGCCAAATCATGAGTGAACTCCCATTCACAATTACTTCAAAGAGAATAAAAACCTAGGAATCCAACTTAAAAGGGATGTGAAGGACCTCTTCAAGGAGAACTACAAACCACTGTTCAATGAAATAAAAGAGGATACAAACAAATGGAAGAACATTCCATGCTCATGGGTAGGAAGAATCAATATCATGAAAATGGCCATACTGCACAAGGTAATTTACAGATTCAATGCCATCCCCATCAAGCTACCAATGACTTTCTTCACACAATTGAAAAAAACTACTTTAAAGTTCATATGGAACCAAAAAAGAGCCCACATTGCTAAGTCAATCCTAAGCCAAAAGAACAAAGCTGGAGGCATCATGCTACCTGACTTCAAACTAAACTACAAGGCTACAGTAACCAAAACAGCATGGTACTGGTACCAAAACAGAGATCTAGACTAATGGAACAGAATAGAGCCCTCAGAAATAATGCCGCATATCTACAACTATCTGATCTTTGACCAACCTGACAAAAACAAGAAATGGGGAAAGGATTCCCTATTTAATAATTGATGCTGGGAAAACTGGCTAGCCATATGTAGAAAGCTGAAACTGGATCCCTTCCTTACACCTTATACAAAAATTAATTCAAGACGGATTAAAGACTTCAATGTTAGAACTAAAACCATAAAAACCCTAGAAAAAAACCTAGGCAATACCACTCAGGACATAGGCATGGGCAAGGACTTCATGTCTAAAACACCAAAAGCAATGGCAACAAAAGCCAAAATTGACAAATGGAATCTAATTAAACTAAAGAGCTTCTGTACAGCCAAAGAAACTACCATCAGAGTGAACAGGCAACCTACACAGAATGGGAGACAATTTTTGCAATCTACTCATCTGACAAAGGGCTAATATCCAGAATCTACAATGAACTCCAACAAATTTACAAGAAAAAAACAAACAACCCCATCAACAAGTGGGCAAAGGATATGAACAGACACTTCTCAAAAGCACACATTTATGCAGCCAAAAGACACATGAAAAAATGCTCATCATCACTGGCCACCAGAGAAATGCAAATCAAAACCACAATGAGATACCATCTCACACCAGTTAGAATGGCGATCATTAAAAAGTCAGGAAACAACAGGTGCTGGAGAGGATGTGAAGAAATAGGAACACTTTTACACTGTTGGTGGGACTGTAAACTAGTTCAACCACTGTGCAAGTCAGTGTGGCGATTCCTCAGGGATCTAGAACTAGAAATACCATTTGACCCAGCCATCCCGTTACTGGCTATATACCCAAAGGATTATAAATCATGCTGCTATAAAGACACATGCACACGTATGTTTATTCGGCACTATTCACAATAGCAAAGACTTGGAACCAACCCAAATGTCCAACAATGATAGACTGGATTAAGAAAATGTGGCAGATATACACCATGGAATACTATGCAGCCATGAAAAAGGATGAGTTCATGTCCTTTGTAGGGACAGGGATGAAGCTGGAAACCATCATTCTCAGCAAACTATCGCAAGGACAAAACTCCAAACACCACATGTTCTCACTCATAGGTGGGAATTGAACAATGAGAACACATGGACACAGGAAGGGGAACATCACACACCGGGGCCTGTCATGGGGTGGAGGGAGGTGGGAGGGATAGCATTAGGAGATATACCTAATGTTAAATGATGAGTTAATGGGTGCAGCACACCAACATGGCACATGTATATATATGTAACAAACCTGCACGTTGTGCACATTTACCCTAAAACTTAAAGTATAAAAAAAAAAAAGAGAGTTAACATGAATATTTAGGAGAACTAAATGTAAAGAGTAATTTTTTTTTTACAGAAAATACTATATAGTATCATTATGAACTCAGAGGTAATTTCTTAAAAAGATGTAAACATTGCAAATTATTATATGGAACTATATGAAATTTGGATATGAACAATTCTTAGACAATGAAATAATAAGAGACTAAGACCCACTGTTCTACTGCTGTGTGACTAATCCTAGCACTCTTTGCTGTTTCTGAGTAAATCTCTTCTGCTCCAAAGAAGGGTATAAGAGGAAGGACAGTATAAACTGTGCATTGCTTCCTTAACATTTATACCTTATACATGTCTCTAAACATGTATGCAGACTCAAAGATTTGATTTATTTCCCAATCTCACCCTGATGAAAGACATAGCAAGGTCTATGTGTTTTTTATTCTCTTAAGGGAAAGAGGTTTATTAGAACAATATTCAGAAGTGATTATAACAAAAGAGGTCTTGAAAAGGTAAACAATAATGTCCCCAAACTGGAATCAAAGGTTTACTTTAAAATACAACCAAATGATTTGTTAGTAGGCTTGTTCTCTATTTAGGACGACATTTTTTCAGTCAGAGATTTGTCAAATTTCCATCGAGTTATTCTTTTTCTGGGACCCAGAAAAGTGAGGGTTGAGGAGAACCAGCTGATTTAATCATTAACTATAGGCCTGCATTTTCATAGGCCTCAGAAACCCTAGAATTATAGAACAAATAAAGGTCATATAATATGTCATCACTAATTTCCACTTTATCCCTCACTTGCTTTCCCAAAACCACAATTTGGCTTGCATACACATTCTGTGATTTGTCTTTGGATTCATGCTAGTTTGTAATAAAAGCCAAATGTCATTAGGGGAATCAGAAAATAAATAATCTGGCAACCCACTTTTCCTCATGTTTTTATAGCAAAGCCAACATTTCTAGCCGATGAGCAGTGATCTGTACCTCCTGCCGCCCTCAATTAATAATTTCCCAGTTCCCACAGTGTGTAAAGGGCTGTAGCAAAGGAGGACACACTTTGTGCCTTTAAATGCTCTACTACATACCTTTTAAGAAATAAAAGCACCCACTTTTAAATAAACATGTTATGCAATTGAAGTCAAGTTATCTTTGGTATCCCAATTAAGTTAGAACAGGTAGCCGGACCTTAGAAGAAAGGTAAATGTCTGGAACACCTAGTAATGATGAGATCAGATCTTAAGTTCATACTAGTGGTGGTCTCTTAAAACAATAGAAAAACGGCTTCAATTTCCTTATTTTAAGAAAATTTTTGACAGATTATTTTAACATGCTAGATACATGAGAAGTCATGCATTGACACATATGTCTTAATATAAAAATTTTTTAAAATATATTTTCAAAGAGACACTTCTGAAGTTAGCATTACCTTTTATATGTAAGTCCTTTTAAAGTTTCACACATTATGTGATTTCTTTCACTGAATTTAATTTGAACAGCAAAGTTATATTTGAAGAAGACATTATAAACCTGACTATATTCAATGCTAGCTTTCTTGTCACAGAATTTATGTAACAGAATCTGTTTTTATAATTTAATAAAAAGTGTAGGGGAGGGGATTTTAACATAGATTGAGTAATTATTCCTAGAGATATGATCTCATAGTTGCATGTATGTAAACTAAGCTTTTAAAGATCATTTTCAAAAGCAATAAAATACACGCTTTGGTATGGAGAGCATAGGTAATGTACCTACAGACTCAGCTATACCACTACAGCTGAAGCAGTGGTCAAAATGTGGAAGTAGTTCTGTGGTTCCCACCTACCTATTCCTCAAGGGCCTATATTCTGTGTCTGCTTCTCTCTTAGGGCCCCATGGACCAAGACTTGCTGAAGAAACAAAGAAAAGAGAGAATACCTGGCATAGAGGGGGCCATCAGAATTCTGCTTCAGTGCTGTGGCTATTTTTATTCTTATTGGTCAGCAACCATGCAATATCAGTTGATTTTTTTTTCTTTTCTTTTATTATTATTATACTTTAAGTTTTAGGGTACATGTGCACAATGTGCAGGTTAGTTACATATGTATACATGTGCCATGCTGGTGCGCTGCACCCATTAACTCATCATTTAGCATTAGGTATATCTCCTAATGCCATCCCTCCCCCCTCCCCCCACCCCACAACAGTCCCCAGAGTGTGATGTTCCCCTTCCTGTGTCCATGTGTTCTCATTGTTCAATTCCCACCTATGAGTGAGAACATGCGGTGTTTGGTTTTTTGTCCTTGCGATAGTTTACTGAGAATGATGATTTCCAATTTCATCCATGTCCCTACAAAGGACATGAACTCATCATTTTTTATGGCTGCATAGTATTCCATGGTGTATATGTGCCACATTTTCTTAATCCAGTCTACCATTGTTGGACATTTGGGTTGGTTCCAAGTCTTTGCTATTGTGAATAGTGCCGCAATAAACGTACGTGTGCATGTGTCTTTATAGCAGCATGATTTATAGTCCTTTGGGTATATACCCAGTAATGGGATGGCTGGGTCAAATGGTATTTTGAATATAACCTTTAGTTATAGACACATAAAATAAGCAGAGTATTATTATTATTATTATTATTTTATATAGTTAGGTACAGTGAGAGCATCAAGCATGAACTTAGGCTATTCTGAATTTTGAAAACCTTAGATACAATAAGGAAGATAAGTGATTTTTAAAAAAGGTATTGCGTGATTCAGAAAGGACTCTACTGATTACTAATAGTCCAAAGTTGAAAGTACCTAAGAAAGGGTGAAGTGACAAGAGTAGTTATCAAGATGGCAAGATACAAGGTCCCCAGCACTCATTCCCCCACAGAAACACTAATCTGGCAACAATTCACAGATAAAATTTCCTTTGGGATACTGGTAGGAGATTGTGACACTCCAGTGGAGCCCCAAACTGAGAAAAACCACTTTGAGAAAGTAAGTCCGTGTTCCTGGCAGCAGGTCTGCCAACTGTGAACCTGACTGCAGGACCGGAAGCAGCACCAAGACCTGGCTCCAACTTTGCTCTATGGTGGTCCTGAAAGCAGTCCCATTTGCCTAGAGTTTTATAAGAGTCACACTCCATCAAGCCCCTGGTAACAGGCACATCTATGAGGCACCCCATTGTAAACAAAAGTAGCTCATGACCCAGCTTCAAACCCACTTAACCATTGTCCCAGAAGCAGTCCCATTCTCCCTGGGGACTTGGCTGGAGCCATAATTACAGATCTGAGGGGAGAAATAGACAGCCATATAATAATAGTAAGATACTTTAACATCCCACTCTCAGTAATGTATAGATCAGCTAGAAGATCAACAAGGGAACAGCAGAACTAAAGACGAAATGGACTCAACAGACATGTACAGAACATTCTACCCAATAACAGAAAAAAATACTCATCCTTCTCATGTGTACACAGTACATTTTCCAGGATAGATCACATGCTAGGTTAGAGAATAAATCTTTATAAGCTTAGAAAGTTAAAATCATTCCAAGTATCTTTCTGAAAAACAATGGAATGATGTAGAAATCATCACAGAAAACAGAAACTTTCAAAAATATATAAAAGTTAAACAACACACTACTAAACAAGAATTGGGTCAAATACAAAATCAAAACATAAATTAGAAAATATCGTGGGGCAAGTGAAAATGAAAACACAACATATGGAAACCTGTGAGAGGCAACAAAAGCAGTACTAAGAGGGAATTATGTAGCAAGAAATTCACACATTAAAAAAAGAAGAAAGGTCTCAGATAACCAGCCTAACTTTATACCTCAAGGAACTAGAAAGATAAGAACAAACTAAACACAAAATTAACAAAATAAAAAAATTACAAAGAGCAGAAATAAATTGAGAATAGAAGAATAATTTTAAATGTCAACAAAACTAATAGTTAATTTTTTAAGATATTTAAAAAATTAATAAACCCTTAGCTAGACCAAGAAAAAAATGGAAGATTCAAATTAATAATATCAGAAATGAAAGAGGAGTCATTAAAACTAAACAATTATATGCCAACAAATTAGACAACGTGTAAGCAATGGAGAAATTCATAGTAGCCTACATTCTACTAAAAGTTAATCAAGAAGAAATAGAAAGGCTGAAGCAACCAATAGTAAATAAGAGATTGACCAGTAAAACAAATGAAAACTTCAACCAAAGAAAATCCCAGGACCAGATGGCTTCACAAGTAAATTCTACCAAACTTTTTAAAAAATACTTTAAGTTCTGGGATACATGTGCAGAATGTGCAGGTTTGTTACATTTGTTACATACGAGTGCCATGGTGATTTGCTGCACCCGTCAACCCTCCATCTACATTAGGTATTTCTCCTAATGCTATCCTTCCCCTAGCCCCCCGCTCCCCAGCAGGCTCCGGTGTGTGATTCTACTAAACTTTTAAGGAACTACCTCTAACCCTTCTTAAACTTTTCCAAAAGACGAAAGAAGAGGGAATACTTCCAAACACTTCTGTGAGGCTAATGCTATCCTGCTACCAAAGACAGACAAAGACACCACAGGGAAAGAAAATTACAGGCCAATATCCCTGACGAACATCAAAGCAAAAATTCCCAACTACTAGCAGACCAAATCCACCAGTACATTAAAAGGATTATACATGGTGACCAAGTAGGATTGAGCCTTGACATTCATGAAAGATTCATCAAACAATATGATAAACACCATGAAGAGAATGTAGGATAAAAATGACATGATCATCTCAATAAATACAAAAGAAGCATTTGACAAAGTTTAACACCCATGACAAAAATATTCAACAAATTAGACTTAGAAGGAATTTAACTCATCAAAGAGCAACATATGCAAAGAACACAGCCAACATTGTAAGCAAGGTCAAAAACTAAAATCTTTTCCTCTGAGTTCCAGAAAAGGCAAAAATGTCCACTTTCATTACTTCTGTTTAACATAGTGCTTAAAGTCCTATCCAGAACAATTAGGCAAGAGAAGGAAATAAAAAGTATACACATTAGAAAGGAATAAGTTAAATTATCCCTGTTTGCAGATTGCATGATATTATACGTAGAAAACCCTAAGAACTTCACCTAAAAGTTTTAGAACTAATAAATGAATTAGTAAAGTTGCAGGATACACAAGTGACATGCAAAATTCCATTCATTTATATACACTAGCAATAATCTATCTAAAAATGAAATTAAAATACAATTCCATTTACAATCACATCAAAAGGAATAAAATATGTAGGAGTAAACTTAACCAAAGAAACAAAAGACTTGTACTCTGAAAATTACAAAATATTAATGAAATAAATTTTAAAGTAAGTGGAAGGGCATTTCACGTTCATGACTAGGAAGAATTAATATTGTTAAAATGTCTATATTTGCCAAAGCAATTTTTATTAAAATCTCATAGCATTTTTTATAGAACTAGAAAAAGCAATCTTAGTGTTTATTTGCAATGACAAAAGACCCTTAATAGACAAAGCAAACTTAAGCAAGAAGAACAAAACTACAGGTATCACACTCCTGATCTCAAAATATATAACAAAGTTACAGTAATCAAAATAGTATGATAGGGTATAAAAACAGACATACATACCAATGGAACAGAATAGAGATCCAGGGATATAAGCATGTATATATGATCAACTGATCTTCTACAAGGGTGCCAGTAATGTGCAAAGAGGAAAAGAAGTCTCTTCAATAAAGCATCCTAGGAAAACTGGATATCCACATGCAGAATCAATGAAATTGGACCCTTATTTCACAACATGTACAAAAATAAACTTAAAAAGGGTTACAGACTTAAATGTAAAACTTGAAACACCAAAACTCTTAGAAGAAAACATAGGAATAATGCTTAAAGACAGTAGACTATACAATTATTTTTTTGGATATGACATTAAAAGCATAGGCAACAAAACAAAAAACAGAAAAGCAGGAGAATAATTGGACTAAAAACCTTCTGCACAGCAAAGGAAAAATTAAAATGAGTAAATTATCTATGAAATAGGAGAAAATTTTGCAGACCAAAAATTTTATTTATCTCTATCATTGCGTTTTATATTTTCATATAATTTCATGATATTAATTATTTTCATTTCATTTTTGGTTGAAGAACTTTAAGCATTTTTTTGTAATGCAGGTACAGTGTTGATAAATTTCTCCAGATTTTGGTTGTCTGAAAAAGACTATTTCTTCTTAATTTCTGAAGGGCAGTATTACTGGGTATAGTATTCTAGGCTACCATGGTTTTTCTTTCAGGACTTTGAATATATTGTCCTATTCTCTTCTTTCCTGTGAGGTTTCTGCTGAGAAATCTACTAACAGTCTAATGGAGATTCCCTGTTATGACACTTGATACGTTTTATTGCTACTTTAAAAGTTTTCTCTTTGTCTTTAACTTTTGATATTTTGATTATAATGTGCTTAGATGAGGACCTCTTTAGGTTGAATCAGTTTGAGAACTTTTAAGCTTCATAAACTGGACATTCACATCTCCCTCATGACTTGGGAAGTTTTTAGTCATTATTTCATTAAGTAAGCTTTCTGTGACTCTCTCCATCTATTCTCCTTCTATAACCCCCATAATGCAAATATATATTCACTTACTGGTATCCCGTAAGTCCTGTAGGCTTTCTTCACCGTTTCTTCACTCATTTTTCTTATTTTTTTCTTCTTTTCCCCTATTTGACTATACTATTTCAAAAGACTTGTCTTCAAGTTAACAGAGTGTTTCTTCTGCTTTATCTAGTCTGCTATTGTATTAGTCCATTCTCACACTGCTATAAAGAACTATCTGAGACCGGGTAATTTATAAAGAAAAGAGGTTTAATTGACACACAGTTTTGCATGGCTGGGGAGGCCTCAGGAAACTTACAATCATGACAGAACATATATCTTCACAGGGCAGCAGAAGACAGAATGAGTGCTGAGCAAAGAGGAAAGCCCCTTATAAAACCATCAGATCTTGTTAGAACTCACTCAATATCACAAGAACAGCATGGGGGAACAGGCCCCTAAAAATTCAATTATCTCCACCTTGTTCCACCCTTGACATGTGGGGATTACTAAAATTCAAGATGAGATTTTGGTTGGGGATGCAGAGCCAAACCATATCACCTGGTTCCCGCAATTACATTTGTGCCAACCTAATATAATGCTAATCACATGTAGGAACATAAATGTTTAATGATTTTACTTAAGCACAAGAAATATGTGCACAGTGCTGGGAAGATCCCAGAAATAAGAATTAGTATTTCTACTTTGCTGGAGGTAATATTTGAACTGAGTCTTAAAATTTAGGTAGGAGCTCTCTTTAGAAAAATGAGGAATGGTACTTTAGGAAGATAAATAGCATGTACAAAGGCAGGATATTTACAATGAGCTGCACTTTACTGAGATGCAATAAGCATGCCTGTAATACCTGGGAAGACAGGGCTGAAATAATATAGGATGAGAGGTAGTTAGAGAGCTACAGAAAGACTTTTGAGCCTCTTGGTCTTGAGCTCTATTTTTTAAGATATCTACATACAAAGGTTGTAGAGTAATAACTTCCAACACACACTTTTTCCACTACATATATATTTCAAAAAAATAATTAGGAGTTAGTACAGCAAATAAATGCAGTACAGTTTTATTTTACCTTATCAATTGGAATTTTTATGGGCTACATAATTTCTTCAGATAATTCTCTAAGTACTTTTGGCATAAATGTACAACCTATTTTAGTGTCTTCTACATAGGGCATGTTGGCAAGCAGTTCTCTAATTGATATTGTTGCATATCTTAACTTCATTCCTAATTGCCTAAAGGGTTTTCATCATGAAAAACAGACAAAAATAAAATCACACAAATGCACACATCCCCAAATAATTAAGTGTGGTATGTTTAAATAATGAAACTATTTTACAAAAAGAAAAATGCTAAATTAGAATTTGGCCCACTTCTAGAATTTTAAGTAAACTGATATTTAAGGGTATGTGTTCCATAAATTTGCTTAAAATTAATTTAAAACTGCCTTCATAGATTTTTTTCTGGGTTCTATGTAATGTGAACAGTGAATGAGAAGTTATTAATAGGAAGCCACAAAGACTTGAAACACTGTATCTGATCATTGTCAGTAACAGTCATAAACTGTTACTGTGTTCTCTGTGGTGCCAAATTACTTTTATTGGCAGTAATTTTATTGTGGGATTTGAAACTAAAATAATTACTGAAGCTAAATTTTTAGAAATCAGAACACCAAAATCTTAGCAAAATGATATATTAATGCTAGCTATTGTAACCAAAAAAGAAAAGGGGGTGGGTGGAGCCAAGATGGCCGAATAGGAACAGCTCCAGTCTACAGCTCCCAGTGTGAGTGACCCAGAAGACGGGTGATTTCTGCATTTCCAACTGAGGTACCGGGTTCATCTCACTGGGGAGTGCCGGACAGTGGGTGCAGGACAGTGGGTGCAGCGCACCGTGTGTGAGCCGAAGCAGGGCAAGGCATTGCCTCACCTGGGAAGTGCAAGGGGTCATGGAATTCCCTTTCCCAGTCAAAGAAAGGGGTGACAGACGGCACCTGGAAAATCGGGTCACTCCCACCCCAATACTGCGCTCTCCCAATGGGCTTAACAAAAGGCACACCAGGAGATTATATCCCGCACCTGGCTTGGAGGGTCCTACGCCCATGGAGTCTCACTCATTGCTAGCACAGCAGTCTGAGATCAAACCGCAAGGCGGCAGTGAGGCTGGGGGTGGGGTGCCTGCCATTGCCCAGGCTTGAGTAGGTAAACAAAGCAGCTGGGAAGCTCGAACTGGGTGGAGCCCAACACAGCTCAAGGAGGCCTGCCTGCTTCTGTAGGCTCCACCTCTGGGGGCAGGGCACAGACAAACAAAAAGACAGCAGTAACCTCTGCAGACTTAAATGTCCCTGTCTGACAGTTTGAAGAGAGTAGTGGTTCTCCCAGCACGCAGCTTGACATCTGAGAACGGGCAAACTGCCTCCTCAAGTTAGGCTCCTGAGCAGCCTAACGGGGAGGCACCCCTCAGTAGGGGCAGACTGACACCTCACACGGCCAGGTACTCCTCTGAGACAAAACTTCCAGAGGAACGATCAGTCAGCAGCATTTGTGGTTGACCAATATCCACTGTTCTGCAGCCACCGCTGCTGATACCCAGGCAAAAAGCATCTGGAGTGGACCTCCAGCAAACTCCAACAGACCTGCAGCTGAGGGTCCTGACTGTTAGAAGGAAAACTAACAAACAGAAAGGACATCCACGCCAAAAACCCATCTGTACGTCAACATCATCAAAGACCAAATGTAGATAAAACCACAAAGATGGGGCAAAAACAGAGCAGAAAAACCAGAACCTCTAAAAATCAGAGTGCCTCTCCTCCTCCAAAGGAATGCAGCCCCTCACCAGCAAGGGAACAAAGCTGGATGGAGAATGACTTTGACGAGTTGAGAGAAGAAGGCTTCAGAAGATCAAACTACTCTGAGCTAAAGGAAGAAGTTCAAACCAATGGCAAAGAAGTTAAAAACCTTGAAAAAAAATTAGATGAATAGCTAACTAGAATAATGAATGCAGAGAAGTCCTTAAACGACCTGATGGAGCTGAAAACCACAGCACAAGAACTACGTGACGAATGCACAAGCCTCAGTAGCTGATGCGATCAACTGGAAGAAAGGGTATCAGCAATGGAAGACGAAATGAATGAAATGAAGCAAGAAGAGAAGTTTAGAGAAAAAAGAATAAAAAGAAACGAACAAAGCCTCTAAGAAATACTATGTGAAAAGACCAAATCTACATTTGATTGGTGTACCTGAAAGTGACGGGGAGAATGGAACCAAGTTGGAAAACACTCTGCAGGATATTATACAGGAGAACTTCTCCAATCTAGCAAGGCAGGCCAACATTCAAATTGAGGAAATACAGAGAATGCCACAAAGATACTCCTCAAGAAGAGCAACTCCAAGACACATAATTGTGAGTTTCACCAAAGTTGAAATGAAGGAAAAAATGTTAAGGGCAGCCAGAGAGAAAGGTCGGGTTACTCACAAAGGGAAGCCCATCAGACTAACAGCTGATCTCTCAGCAGAAACTCTACAAGCCAGAAGAGAGTGAGGGCCAATATTCAACATTCTTAAAGAAAAAAATTTTCAACCCAGAATTTCATATCCAGCCAAACTAAGCTTCATAAGTGAAGGAGAAATAAAATACTTTACAGACAAGCAAATGCTGAGAGATTTTGTCACCACCAGGCCTGCCCTAAAAGAGCTCCTGAAGGAAGCACTAAACATGGAAAGGAACAACCAATACCAGCCACTACATAAACATGCCAAATTGTAAAGACCATCGAGGCTAGGAAGAAACTGCATCAACTAACGAGCAAAATAACCAGCTAACATCATAACGACAGGATCAAATTCACACATAATGATGTTAACCTTAAATGTAAATGGGCTAAATGCTCCAATTAAAAGACATAGACTGGCAAATTGGATAAAGAGTCAACACTCATCAGTGTGCTGTATTCAAGAAACCCATCTCATGTGCAGAGACACACATAGGCTCAAAATAAAGGGATGCAGGAAGATCTACCAAGCAAATGGAAAACAAAAAAAGGCAGGGGTTGCAATCCTAGTCTCAGATAAAACAGACTTTAAACCAACAAAGATCAAGAGACAAAGAAGGCCATAATGGTAAAGGGATCAATTCAACAAGAAGAGCTAACTATCCTAAATATATATGCACCCAATACAGGAGCACCCAGATTCATAAAGCAAGTCCTTAGAGACCTACAAAGAGATTTAGAATCCCACACAATAATAATGGGAGACTTTAACACCCCACTGTCAACATTAGACAGATCGACGAGAGAGAAAGTTAAAAAGGATATCCAGGAATTGAACTCAGCTCTGCACCAAGCAGACCTAATAGATATCTATAGAACTCTCTACCCCAAATCAACAGAATATACATTCTTTTCAGCACCACACCACACCTATTCCGAAATTGAGCACATAGTTGGAAGTAAAGCACTCCTGAGCAAATGTAAAAGAATAGAAATTATAACAAACTGTCTCTCAAACCATAGTGCCATCAAACTAGAACTCAGGATTAAGAAACCCACTCAAAACCACTCATCTACATGGAAACTGAACAAACTGCTCCTGAATGACTACTGGGTACATAATGAAATGAAGGCAGAAATAAAGATGTTCTTTGAAACCAATGAGAACACAGACACAACATACCAGAATCTCTGGGACACATTCAAAGCAGTGTGTAGAGGGAAATTTATAGCACTAAATGCCCACAAGAGAAAGCAGGAAAGATCTAAAATTGACACCCTAACATCACAATTAAAAGAACTAGGAAAGCAAGAGCAAACACATTCAAAAGCTAGCAGAAGGCAAGAAATAACTAAGATCAGAGCAGAAGTGAAGGAAATAGAGACACAAAAAACCCTTCAAAAAATTCATGAATCCAGGAGCTGGATTTTTGAAAAGATCGACAAAATTGAAAGACCACTAGCAAGACTAATAAAGTAGAAAAGAGAGAAGAGTCAAATAGACACAATAAAAAATGATAAAGGGGATATCACCACCGATCCCACAGAAATACAAACTACCGTCAGAGAATACTATAAACACCTCTACGCAAATAAACTAGAAAATCTAGAAGAAATGGATAAATTCCTCAACACATACACCCTCCCAAGACTAAATCAGGAAGAAGTTGAATCTCTGAATAGACCAATAACAGGCTCTGAAATTGAGGCAATAATTAATAGCTTAACAACCAAAAAAAGTCCAGGACCAGATGGATTCACAGCCGAATTCTACCAGAGGTACAAGGAGGAACTGATACCATTCCTTCTGAAACTATTCCTCTCAATAAAAAAAGACGGAATCCTCCCTATCTTATTTTATGAGGCCAGCATCATCCTGATACCAAAGCCGGGCAGAGACACAACCAAAAAGGAGAATTTTAGACCAATATCCTTGATGAACATTGATGCAAAAATCCTCAATAAAATACTGGCAAACCGAATCCAGCAGCAAATAAAAAAGCTTATCCACCATGATCAAGTGGGCTTCATCCCTGGGATGCAAGGCTGGTTCAACATATGCAAATCAATAAATGTAATCAAGCATATAAACAGAACCAAAGACAAAAACCATATGATTATCTCAATAGATGCAGAAAAGGCCTTTGACAAAATTCAACAACCCTTCATGCTAAAAACTCTCAATAAATTAGGTATTGATGGGACGTATCTCAAAATAATAAGAGCTATCTATGATAAATCCACAGCCAATATCATACTGAATGGGCAAAAACTGGAAGCATTCCCTTTGAAAACTGGCACAACGCAGGGATGCCATCTCTCACCACTCCTATTCAACATAGTGTTGGAAGTTCTGGTCAGGGCAATTAGTCAGGAGAAGGAAATAAATGGTATTCAATTAGGAAAAGAGGAAGTCAAATTGTCCCTGTTTGCAGATGACATGTATTGTATATCTAGAAAACCCCATTGTCTCAGCCCAAAATCTCCTTAAGCTGATAAGCAACTTCAGCACAGTCTCAGGATACAAAATCAATGTGCAAAAATCACAAGCATTCTTATACACCAATAACAGACAAACAGAGAGCCAAATCATGAGTGAACTCCCATTCACAATTGCTTCAAAGACAATAAAATACTTAGGAATCCAACTTACAAGGGATGTGAAGGACCTCTTCAAGGAGAACTACAAACTACTGCTCAATGAAATAAAAGAGGATACAAACAAATGGAAGAACATTCCATGCTCATGCATAGGAGGAATCAATATCGTGAAAATGGCCATACTGCCCAGGTAATTTATAGATTCAATGCCATCCCCATCAAACTACCAAGGACTTTCTTCACGCAATTGGAAAAAACTACTTTAAAGTTCATATGGAACCAAAAAAGAGCCCGCATTGCCAAGTCAATCCTAAACCAAAAGAACAAAGCTGGAGGCATCATGCTACCTGACTTCAAACTAAACTACAAGTCTACAGTAACCAAAACAGCATGGTACTGGTACCAAAACAGAGATATAGGCTAATGGAACAGAACAGAGCCCTTAGAAATAATGCCACATATCTACAACTATCTGATCTTTGACAAACCTGACAAAAACAAGCAATGGGGAAAGGATTCCCTATTGAATGAATGATGCTGGGAAAACTGGCTAGCCATATGTAGAAAGCTGAAACTGGATCCCTTCCTTACACCTTATACAAAAATTAATTCAAGATGGATTAAAGACTTCAATGTTAGAACTAAAACCATAAAAACCCTAGAAAAAAACCTAGGCAATACCACTCAGGACATAGGCATGGGCAAGGACTTCATGTCTAAAACACCAAAAGCAATGGCAACAAAAGCCAAAATTGACAAATGGGATCTAATTAAACTCAAGAGCTACTGCACAGCAAAAGAAACTACCATCAGAGTGAACAGGCAATCTACAGAATGGGAGACAATTTTTGCAATCTACTCATCTGACAAAGGGCTAATATCCAGAATCTACAATGAACTCCAACAAATTTACAAGAAAAAAACAAAAAACCCCATCAACAAGTGGGCAAAGGATATGAACAGACACTTCTCAAAAGGACACATTTATGCAGCCAAAAGACACATGAAAAAATGCTCATCATCACTGGCCATCAGAGAAATGCAAATCAAAACCACAATGAGATACCATCTCACACCAGTTAGAATGGTGGTCATTAAAAAGTCAAGAAACAACAGGTGCTGGAGAGGATGTGGAGAAATAGGAACACTTCTACACTGTTGGTGGGACTGTAAACTAGTTCAACCATTGTGGAAGTCAGTGTGGCGATTCCTCAGGGATCTAGAACTAGAAATACCATTTGACCCATCCACCCCATTACAGGGTATATACCCAAAGGATTATAAATCATGCTGCTATAAAGACACATGCACACATATGTTTATTGCGGCACTATTCACAATAACAAAGTCTTGGAACCAACCCAAATGTCCAACAATGATAGACTGGGTTAAGAAAATGTGGCAGATATACACCATGGAATACTATGCAGCCATAAAAAAGGATGAGTTCATGTCCTTTGTAGGGACATGGATGAAGCTGGAAACCATCATTCTCAGCAAACTATCACAAGGACAAAAAAACCAAATACTGCATGGTCTCACTCATAGGTGGGAATTGAACAATGAGAACACATCGACACAGGAAGGGGAACATCACACACCAGGGACTGTTGTGGGGTGGGTGGATGGGGGAGGGATAGCATTAGGAGATATACCTAATGCTAAATGATGAGTTAATGGGTGCAGCACACCGACATGACACATGTATACGTATGTAACAAACATGCACGTTGTGCACATGTACCCTAAAACTTAAAGTATAATAATAATAAAATTTAAAAAAAAGAATGTGAGTATCCTTGATTTTTAAAATATGTCCTGAATAGTAAAGAAAATCTGAAAAGGGACTAATAACTACAAACTCACTTATATTTGTAAACAAATCATGTTTCCACAGTGTTTACCTCTAATTCACATATAATATTATAGAAAAGAAGAATGAGATTAATTTCAGACTGCAAACCACAAAGAAGTAGTCCTTATATTTTTAAATTTAAAATTATAATTGTAGACAGCTTATGAGCAATAATGGAGTTGTTGATAATCAAAGACATAGAGGGATGAAGAGGGAAATGAGGAGGTTTTCCAAGATTTTCATATAGCACAAAGAAAAAGCACAGAGATCAAAATATCTAATGTTCATTTAAATGAGCCACATTTAGTATGAAAATTGGGCAGCAGAATATGTTGAGTGGATAGTATAAAAACTGAAAACTATGAATAATTATATCAAATAAATCTTTAAAGAAAGAAACACAGAAGCTTGATTTGCTAAGAGTTTAGCATCCCAAGTCATGTATTCACTGCATATAATATGGGTTTTTAAAATACACTGGCAATGAGAAATTTGAGCCTGCAACTTACAGGAAACATTCAGCCAAATAGCGATTGTCAGGTAATGAGAAAACAGCTCTGTGGTGGTAGCCTTTAGTATTACAATTACAAAAGTTGTGTGTCCAAGAGAATCCTGGTGCTAATCAGATAAATAAAGCAGACTCCTAGGTATCCATGTGCTCATTCTTTTTATTTATTTATTTAATAAACTTTATCTGCTGAGCTTTACCTCATATAGGACAAACACATTGATCATATCTCTCTGATACTTCTGTCAGGCCACCTTCTGGAGTTCAGTTCCAAAAGATTACAAGGTGGAACTGCAGAGAGTTTCCATGGTAACCTTTGTATGTTCCCATCTGAATAGCCAGAACTCTGACCCCTCATTCACCTGTTAGCTCATCCAGGAGACCCAGAGCTTCCAGGGAACTCTACTTCCTTAGAACAGAGGTAGTAGGTAAAGTAATGCAAAGGGCAAGTGCTGGAACAAAAAATTTGAAGACAGCAGTTTTATTTACCTCCTAGGAAAATGACTTTTCGTTTGATAATAACCATTTGTTATGGACCATGAAGAACTCACGAAAATGCAAGCTATTTCAAGATCTTATTGTGTAGTCACAATAGGCTTTGGTCCTTAAAGTGTCCAAAGCAGACCTATTCCTCTTGCAGCCAACACAGGACTGCCAAAACAGGGCTCCACTGAAGGGTTTGCTCTCAGCTTCGGAAACAGGTAGAACAAAGTGACTCTCAGACTCACAAAAATGTTAGAGATCATTTCAAACCATTCATTGATTGTTTGCCGCCTAACAATGTTATAAATAGATTCTTAACTTCTAAAAATATATTGTTGGAAAATCTAAGCACCAGTATATAATATATGTGCATATAAGAGCCGAGGAGTTTATTGCAGCTTTGTACTTTCGTTTATAGTCAGAGGTGGAAGAAACTAAAATTAAGTACCCTGAATAACTATCAATAGAGAAATAATTTTAAAAATGTGGTATTAAAATACAGAATGTTATACCATTGTTAAAAATAATACATTAGATTTATAGCTGTTGAATTAGGTTACTGTCTATTATGCATTGTTAAGAAACAAGAGTAAATTGCAATATTTATTTGGACAAGCATGAAAAAAGTGTGGATGATTGACATAAACTCATTAATATGTTTTTCTCAGGAAGGGTGAGAATAGGAAGAAAGGGCAGTTAGGGAAATAAAAAATAAAAGCACACTGGAAAAGTATGCACATTATAATAGTTGAAGTGTAAAAAACTATGGCATTTAATATTACTACAAATATGTTAAAATATGCATGAACACAAAAATTAAAAGTAGCATGGATATATAAAAACATTGGTTTGAATTAATGATAAAATTTGGGGTGTTTTTTAATTTAAATTTATTTTGTTATGTCAGTATAATCCTTAAAGAAAACGTCTTGTTTCTGGCTTTTAGTGCTAGAGTCTCAAAATCTGTATATTTTAAAGCTCCCAAGTTTGGAAAACACTTGCTGATATAAGAGAACCAAGTATTAGAATCTTTGTAGATAAGGGAGCCAAGAGATTTTAATAGTTTTTGAAGACATGACTTAGCTTAAAACTGTACATAGATATATTCCTGGGACTCATATATATCATCAGTATTTTCATATGTATCTTTTATAGTTATTATAAACCCAAGAGAGTTAGTTTCATATTTTTCAGAAAACTCTGAATTCAGTTTAGCAGAATTATGCAGATTTAACAGAGAAACAAATGGAGGATTGTCTATTAAATTCATTGGCCATTTTTTTTTGAATTGTATATTGAGGGCTGTCATAGGAAAACCGTGAAGGAGAAACTTTCACTTTTCTCTTCCTGCTTTTTGTGATCCTTTTTTTAGAGTTCTTTTCCCATTCCCTTCAAAGACTACAATCTTAATAGTTGCTCCCCTCTCCTTTTTATAAAACCTACTCTCCCCAAATGATATGGACCTACTATATCAAGAAGTAAATGACTGATTAGGTTAGTTCTTATTTTTTCCTAGACTTCAAGAATTTCTAATTCAATGGCCTTCCAATGTCTAATTTCTTGCCTTACTTTGGGTAGCTGTAAAATATTTAAGAGAGTCATACTCCAAGCTTCTGAACTATAGTAGCTTACAAGAGAAGTAGTTTGACCTTACTTGTGGACAGAGGTTTTTCATTCTGAGCTCAAAGCTGGCTTATAAGTTGCCAACATTTGAAACAGTAAAAGTTTACTTACCATTTGGATTATGTGGCAGAAATAAAAGGGGGCAACAGAAAATGTTCAAAGGCATAGGATTCAGTGATAGAGCAAGAAGTCCTTCAGACAATGAATAAGGCAGTGACATGAGTGGCACATCCCTACTTCAGCCATCATTTAATAATTTATCTGCTTCTGAGGTGGAGCTATAAGACTAGCAGAGAATGATGATATACTGCCATTTATAAAAGGCAAGACTTCCACTATAGATTGGCCCAGGGTAAAATCAGAGGGACACCAGAATAGAGGGTCAAGAGATGAAAACTGAGACACACGTGAAAATATCCTTCTTCTACACAGCTGAATTTTTTTAACCAATTCATAGATGAGAAAAATTAAACATTTTTACCAAAGCACTACTGAATGTGCATTTCGATTATTATATATAGCATTATATTTGTTTCATGGTAATCTAGGCAGTTCTACATCTATTATGAGAGATGAGCAGAGCTAAACAAATTGTTTTTACAAAATTCCAATTTATGAAACCCCTCAAGAACTATTAATAGTTGGGTTATGTTTTGGGTTTTCGTTTTGTCATTGTTTTTCAGTTGAATTTGTCCCAGTTTAACAATGCCGTCAAAATTCTGGTATCCAGAATGGGTAGCCAAGGCAAATATCTCACCCAGCAAAATGTTGTCCTAAACTATTTATTCTTAAGTGGGTTCCTCATTACAGACACATAAACTGAAGACATGAAACTTTAATATCAGGGAGCAATGAGGAAGCAAGGATATATAAGGGTTTCCTAGGAGAACAATTCTCTCCTCTGCCACAGAATAAATGTAATCAATTTGTATATCACAATTCCATAATGTGTTAGCTAATTAGAGTATGTATTCTCCCTTATAAGAAACATAAAAAGTAGATAAATGTAAATGAGCAAATCCAACTTTAAGCTCACAGAACATATCTTTAGTCAGGACTCTAATTGTGAATGACTGAAAGCTAATTCAAACTAAATCAGAGAGATAGAAAAATATACTGGCTCTTGCAATCAAAATACAGGAATTGCTTTCTAGAGCTAACTGCAGAGCCAATCAGCACTAGTGACTGGACTCCATTAGAACCCTCTCTGCAGTCCTTATTTTTGCTTCTTTATGTGGGTTGCCTTAATTTCCTCCAACATTTCCCACATAGTAGAAATGCCCACAGTATTAGTCTGTTTTCATGATGTTGATAAAGACATACCTGGGACTGGGCAATTTACAAAAGAAAGAGGTTTAATGGACTTATGGTTCCACATGGCTAGGGAGGCCTCACAATCATGGCAGAAGGCAAGGAAGAGCAAGTCACATCTTACATAGATGGCAGCAGGCAAAGAGAGAGCTGGTGCAGGGAAACTCCCCCTTATGAAACCATCAGATCTCGTGAGACTTATTCACTGCCATGAGAACAGCATGGGAAAGACCTACCCCCATGATTCAATTATCTACTACCAGGTTCCTCCCACAACACATGGTAATTCAAGATGAGATTTAGGTAGGGACACAGCCAAACCATATCAGCCACCAACTCCAGATTCATGTATTCTCTACCAGAGAAGGACTGAAATACATGCTACATGGTGCCAAGTTTAAAGATACTAGGGAAAAGATCTGATTTGCCTTCCTGCAGATAGGTATGCAAACCTGAATCAATCAACTGTGTCCATAGTTACAGGGTCTGAAAATAGGGCAGCAGGCACTCTAACCATATTGTTAACAGGAATATTTCTCAGAAGGGGAGTGAAAAAGCCATCCTGTCCACTATGGGTTATGATGTGTAATACATATAATATGTATGGATAAATAATAACCCATACAGATTAAAAAATTTTTAATGTTAAATCATAACAAACTGAAACCCAGAATTGAAAACAGGAAATTCTGTCTGAATGGTAAGCAGCTTATTCTGTGTGAATGTGTACATGTGTGTGATGGATAAATAAGAGCCTGAGAGAGGCAAAGAGAGAAAGAGAAAGGAGAGAGAGAGAGTGAGAGAAAAGAGAAAAGCAATGCAATAACAGATTTGTAGAAAGCCCATATTCAGCACAGCATAATATTACAAATGCTGAGGAATCATAACAGTGAGCTTTACTCACCAAGAAAAAAGATCATTAAACAGAATAATATTCAAACAGATTCTGCCAGTACATTGAATAAATTCCATTATAAGGTGATGAAATATAAGTAGCTCAGGTTTCAGCTTTCTTTTGCAGAAATAAGCACAGTTGAAGGTTAAAATACTTTAATATGAATCCAGTCATCTGTAGATGTTTTAGTTTGTTTCTTTTATTGTTCAAGAACATATATTGGATGGCGGACTATGATTTAGAGCAGCAGTCCCCAACCTTTTTGGCATCAGGAACCGGTTTTGTGAAATACAATTGTTTTCACAAACTGGAGAGGGGAGATGGTTTGGGGACAATTCAAGCGCATTACATTTATTGTGCACTTTACTTCTATTATTATTACATTGTAATATATAATTAAATTATTATACAACTCACCATGATGTAGAATAAATGCGAGTCCTGAGCTTGTTTTCCTGCAACTATACAGTCCCATCTGGGAATGATGGGAATAGTGACAGATTATCAGGCATTAGATTCTCATAAGGAGCATGCAACCTAGATCCCTCACTTACACAGTTCAAAATAGGGTTGTGCTCCTATGAGAATCTAATGCCACTGCTGGTCTGACGAGAGAGGGAGCTCAGGCAGTAATGCGAGCAATGGGGAGTGGCTATAAATACATATGAAGCTTTGCTTGCCCACCTGCTGCTTATCTCCTGCTGTGCAGCCTGGTTCCTAACAGGCCACAGACCAGTACTGATCCTTGGCCAGGGGTTTGAAGACCCCTAATGTAGAGGGCACTGTAGAGTGTAATTTTGGAGTTGTTTTATAGACTGCAGAAGAAACGGATGTTACATTTTGTTATCTCAATTTAAAAAATATTACCTCTCTGATTCATACTATTGCTGCCTCTTGACACCCCTACCCAAGTACAAGGAATTAAAATATAGTTTCCTGTCAGGTTTAGTTATTATCTAATTTGCCTCATTATGCAAAATACTGTACCAGGTGCTGTCCATAGTTTCTGCACTAGTAATTTACAAACTAACTGGAGAGAGAGAACAAATATGATATTCTCTTTAATTTCCATTCCTATTGCCAAGCCTGGAAATAGGGACTTGAGATCTGTAAGCATATTGCTTTAAAGTGAATTAATGAGAGTAGATGAGATACCAAGGCATAGTCAGAAGAGTAGTAGACGAGCAAAAAAACAGAAACATAAAAAAAATCATTTCACCTAAAGAGCTCTCTAAAGAGACAATGAAGGAGCATTCAGAGGGGTGGAAGAGAATCTACTGAGAGGTGTGCTGAGAAAACAGTGTTTCTGTAGCCAAGTGTGGGGAATTACGTAAAATGCTACAGAGAAGACTAATAAGATAAAGAGTAAACTGCGTTCACTGGATTTAGCAACCAAGAGGTTATTGGCCTTGGAAGTGGAGGAGAGCACTGGTGGAAGAGTAAAAGGAGATGAAACTGAAGGTTGATTTCAAAGAACTGAACAAAACTGAAGCTGTTAATGTACACTATGCTTTTCCCAAAATCTTGGCTGTGAATGCAATGGAAATAAAAGAGTAGACGTGAGAAGAGGGTGTAAATATGAGTGGGATGCATCTTAAAACATAGGAGAAGATGTAGAAAATGAGAAGAGAGTAAGCAGAAGTGCTAATGACTCTGAGAAGGTGGGAGAGATGGCACAGAAAGTGCAGGGAGGGAACTGAGGCTTCATATGCAGAAGACAGATCCCTTTCCAAGAGAAGGTAGGAAAAAATGTAGGCATGAGGACAGATGCGTGCATTTGTATTTGTCAGGAAGTTAAGGAAATTCAGATATAAGCATCTCAAATTTTAGGGAAGGAAGAGTAAGGTCACCTGATAAGCTAATGAGAGAGGGGTGGAATTAAGTATTGAAGTGGTGTTACTATGTTACATGTCTATGGTGGACAATAAGAATCTGTTTATCTGCTTGCCCGTCTGCTTGTTTTTCTAGCCATCTCTTATTGCCCTGAGTGCCCAGCTGACATTGCTTAGGAATAGAAGATTGAAAGTACTAGTTAGTGATGATTGAAGTGGCGCTCAAACAGTAGAGACTCTAGGTTCAACGTGGAAGGAAATGAATGATAATGAAAAAAGGAAGGGAGAAGAAATTGGAGGCTTTGTTAATGTTGAACAATTAAGACAGGAAGTAGAGTTTAGGCATTAAAGTTATGAGAAATATCTAAATTCAGAATAATTTCAAGGTTTAAGGTGTGCTGTTTATGAAAGTGGCTAAGCTTCAGCGAAGGTAAAAACAGTCAGAATCCCAGCTGGATTAAGAAGCATTGACGCTAATGTCGCAGATGAGTCTACCATATAGATGCCATGGTCACCCAAGACAGTCAAGAGGAGAATGTAAAAATCTCTGTAAGGCAGATTTCAAAGTCCTCAGGGATTCATGGGAGGGATGAGATATTGACAGATGACAGTGACAAAAACGATTAGAGAGAGGTATTGCTTAAGGAAATGAGTCCTTCAAAGAAGAGAAGTTTTTTTGCACAAAGGAGAAAGAGTGTTAACCTGGAAGTGACACCAAAAAGTGGTGGGTGCTGGAATAATATTGATGCAACCTCTGGGATCTGTAGGACAATGAGAGAGCTCTGAGATGGCCCAAAGGTAGGGGATGAACTGGTTCCAATCAAGGCAAGGAGGTGGAAAGAGTAAAGAACTCAAAAATAAAATAATTCTCCTCCTCCTCCTCCTTCTCCTCCTCTTTGTTCTTCTCTTCTTCCTCTTTCTTTTGTATTTTTTACTAGTTTTTGTAATGTTGTGAGGATACCTGAAACAATAAAGTAAAGGGCTGAAAGGAAAATCAGTACAGATATACACTCACACAATTGGAGGTTGGTGAAATGGAATTTTTTCATGGATATTTTGCTTAATATCTCTGCAAGTTGTAATTTCCCCTTACTTGGTGATAACATAAAATTTAAACTTTTTCTATTAACCAAACACTGTATTGGGATCCTTTCACTATGTTTTATATTTTATAGTATTTCTAAATATATGTATGCTCCTTGATTTAACAACCCAGATCATCTTTATAAATAATCTCACCACACTTAACAGAGTTTTCTGCATGTAATTGGCACTCAATAATTCAATATCTCCTTACAAATTTCAGTTGAGAACACACACATGTAAATAATTTTAGAATATTTTCAAAGTTAATTATTAACAAGTATCAATCTGTATGAAATAAGCCATATGGCACAGAGAACCAATGAACATTCTCCCCTTCTTCCTTAGAAATAAATATCACATTTAAACTGGACACCTGATCACTCAGAACAGAGGCTACTTTTCCCAACCATATCATCATGTGATTAAGTTCTGGTCAATAGAATGCTAACAAAAGTTTCTTTTTAAGGTTCTGAAAAGTTTCATAAAAGGGAGGGGGAATATCCCTCTTTCTACTTTCTGGAATGTGGACGTGATGACTGAAGTTCAAGCAAGTTTTATCATCAATGAGGTAACACATGTAAACTGTGTGAGAGGCCACCAAGTAGAAGTAGTACTGTAGAACTGGCATGCTACCTTCTCTGTGCACCTCCAGACTTTTCCAACATGATAAAATAAAACTGCATATTGTTAAGCCACTTCTAATTCATTTGAGTTTTCTGTTACTTGCAACCGAATGCAATCTCAATTGATATCATGGATATCTTTGGAATTAGGTAGTTTAAGTGTAGCTTTTAAAAAATCTTTAGGCTAATATGTACAACTTTTCATCAAGATTGCGATGTAAAAATTTTTTTCTTTTGTAAAGTTGATATGAAATTATTTTCCTCTTCCTGATATGAAAAGTTCTGAGTGGCTTTTTGTTTCTTTAGCTTTCACCATTTTGTTTGAAGCAAAGGTTAAAATGTCCTATTAGAAATTATTTGCAGTAAAGTTATCATTACAGAATCAATGGCAAAATCTTATTCAAATTTAAGCTCTGGAAAGGTAATCAAAAGAAGAAAGCAATAGAATAATGAAATGTGTTTTCTTTAATAAAAGAAAAGAAAAACATGTGAGTATTTTACCCACAATGATCAAACTTACTCCTCTGATGTTGAATTTATTTTTTAAGTATTTAATTTGCCAATTCATTCTTGGTTTTACAAAACCTTCATACATTTAACACTTGCACAACTTTTTATTTTCTCAAGCACAGTGAACAAGGTAATTTGTTAATAATATTGATATGCCTATAAATTAATATTTTCCTCTTTACTTCTGAAACTCTGTAGAAGTCAGTTTCTTAGAGGAACTGCAGAGATCACTAAGTAGAATTGGAGCTGGGGTCTTGTGTGCCTTAGTCATCTATTATTGCTTAACAACTACTCCAAAACACTAAAAACAGCAATCATTTTATTATTTCTGATGATTTGTGGGTCAGGAATCAGACAGGGCACTGCACGTATGATCCGTCTCTGTTCCATATGGTGTCTAATGGGACTGTATATTCAAGATGGCTTCTTCACTGGAACCTCTGCTTCTCTGCTTGGGTAGCTATTCAACTGGGGTTAGATGTTGGGCCTATCCACTGAGTTTGCCAGTTCTCTTACATGTAGTCTTATCGAGGTTGTTGAGTTTTTTCTACCACAGTTTAGCACCCAAAGACTACAAGGGCAGAAGCTGCCCAGTGTCTCCAAAACTTATACCTAAAACTGGCAGTGTATCACTTTTGCTACATCCATTTGGTTTTACTAACAAAAGACCCAGTCCAGATGTAAGGGATCGGGGATATACAAGTGTGTGGATATAAGGAGCTGTGTTTCATTAGGGGCCAGTGCTGGAGTTGCCAGGTAAAATATAAGACATTCAGTTAAATTTGAATTTCAGATAAACAATGAATTATGTTTTAGTATAAGTATGTGCTATGTAATATGCAGGATATATTTATACTAAAATATTATTTCTTATTAATCTGAAATTCAAAATTTAACCTGGCATCCTGAATTTTTATTTGTTAAATCTCACAACCCTAGGATTTCCCATTGTAACAGATTACAATGAATATAGACTGATATTCCCTTTAGACTTCCCAGAAGCACATTAGCAATGTGTATCTTAGTGAAACCACTCAGAAGATGCTCTAACTGCATCTTCTAATTCATATATTTACATTCTTAGCTATATCTCTGAGTTCAGCGAAAGTGATGATGGCAGTCAAATGAATTAATGAAGTGGATCTGAGCTGCTGGGAAAAGAGGCATTGCATTTTTCTATAAAGAAACTAGAAATAAGATGTCAAAAGTAGCTTCCGTACCTGAATTCTTCTGAGAAAATACCTTAAGTAAACATGCTATTTTTCTAACATCTTTGGTATGAGTATTAAGTAGCATTGTAAGACATGATCTTTTGTTGTTGCTCTTTCATTTAAGCTGAATAATATTATGTAGGAAAGTGGTATCATCTTCAAGACAAGAGACTTTACAGGATCCCTTTATACATTTTAATGATTAATTTTATTTCTGTTATTCAAAATACCTTCTAATTTTGATTTTTAAAAAATTATACTTCTAATCAGTTCTGACTTAGAAATCCTTCCTTTAAATGTTTCCAAAAGAGAATAACTAATCTGTCAGTCATTTGATCTAATCAACACTAGTTAAATCACTATAATCATTAGAAATCCACTTTCCTCTGCCAAGAACTCTTGTTCCATGTGATGTCACAAGGGCAGGTACCTTCAAAATTATGTCAGAGGTTGCATATAATTTTCTTGCATAAATATAATCAATTATCTAGAAAATTTTTATTTAAAATATAATTGTTATCCATTGGGTTGACACTTATTTATCTAATATTTCTCAATCCCTTATTAAACTTGACTCAAATTTTATAGCCACATTTTCAAAGCAAAGACACAGTGTTAGGCAAAAAGAATAAAGGAGGAACTTGAGGCAACCCAAAGTCTTTTCCAGGCCAATACTATCCTCCCTAAATGTTCATTCTTCTCACATCTTCTATCATTCCTGTTATAAGTTCAACAGTCTTTTTGATATTCAAGAATACCTAACATTGGCTATAGGACCTATGCACAGAGAATAACCCACTGTCCGGACTGTGTATTAGAATCTTCCTAATAAACATGGAGACTCCCCATCCTTCAGAGGATTTGGGAGTAAGAAGAGACTGCTATATAGTACTTGATTCTGAAGGAATTTTTTTGAAGTCTTTTTCAGCTGTTAAAGATGTGATCTCCCAAAGTATTAATATTAATGAAATAGTTGAGGTGGCAATGCTATAAAAGTTTATAAAACATTTGATAGCAATGGGTTCTTAGAGATTATACAATACATGTGTGTAATTGTACAAAGAAAAATACAGTACAAAGAAATTCAGTGACTTGTCCAAAATTATGACAACACTGAGACTAATGGGACTGCAAGGCTTCTTCAACCAAATGTTACTTTCACTGAAGTATGTCCTAGTATCACTAATAATATATTACCTAAACACTGTATTACCTAGTCCTATAACACTAATACATTACTTAAACACTAAAAGTAATGGCTTCTAAAAATCCATTTGGTTTAATGCTTTGTGCCTTCAAGAAAAACGTCTGAGAAACACTCCTGAAACACTTATGTCAATAATTTTCCATTCATTTAAGGTACTTGGACACATGGCAGAAGTTTGAAGTTTGTGGCTACAGGTAAAACTTGTAACCAAGGTTCATTTTAACAATATATGCATACAATTACCTGTTTACACAATGATATTTCATTATAAAAATGTGCTCATTTTTATTTAACCAGTCTCTTCTTAATGATCAAGTAGGTTTTTCCAATCTTTTGCTATGAAATACATCATTTACCATATGTGAAAGTATAACAATACATACATTTCCAGAGAGGGTTCTTACTCAAATTAATTAATTTCCCCTGTTGATTTGTTTCTGTGATATAAGCAATAAATAACTCTGAGTTGTGAATATATATATACATATACATATATATATATATACATATACATATATATATATATACATATACATATATATATATATATATATACATATATATATATATTTGAGAGAGAATCTTGCTCTGTTGCCCAGACTGGAGTGCAGTGGCATGATCACGGCTCACTGCAGCCTCCAGCTCCCAAGTTCCAGTGACTCTCCTGCCTCAGCCTCCCAAGTAGCTGGGATTACAAGCACCCATCACCATTCCCAGCTAATTATTGTATTTTTAGTAGAGACAGGGTTTCACCATGTTGGCCAGGCTAGTCTCAAACTCCTGACCTCAAGTGATTCGTCTGCCTCAGCCTCCCAAAGTGCTGGGATTACAGGTACAAGCCACAAGCACCCGGCCTGATTATGAGTATTATGATGATGTTTAGGTGCTGATTTATCTACTTGAAATGTGAGATATCATTTTTTAAATTTTTTCTCCCTAGATACATGACTATTATTTTAACTCATTTCTCATTTGAATTACCATTTTCATTTGGTTCCAACTGTTCAATTGGTGCAACTAATTTTACATAAAAATAGAACCATGAATTTTCAGAGCCCATGAGATATGGAAAAATGGCCATCAATGACTGTACAAGGACACACATTAGTTTCAGAACTAATTTCAGATAGAAGCTCATTTAGTTCCCAGCCCAAATTAAGTGACTTTTATGTGACATAGCAGTTAAAAATCAATTTATGAGCTTTCTGGAATACCACTTAGAGCAAATATGCAGACATCCTCTTATTTAAAACCTGGAACACTGACAAACTCCAGCAGATTGAGTCTCATAGGTATTGAAACTGTGGGAACATAAACAATGGCAGTAGATCTACTTTTCATTTTCTAGATTCTCAATGACTTAACCGTGAAAACAGTGCAGCTATGTGCATAATTAAAAGTATTGGTTAAAATAAAGCTTTGGGTTAACTGAGATTTCAGTAAACTGTTTTATTCCTGCTTCTTTAATTAAAAACCCACTTTAGTTTTTATTAATCCATATCTGCCAAGTATAGTACAGAATTAGGAATATAATAAAAGAGGGCAAGTAAGTATATGGGGCTTGTTTGGGAATTTAAAATTATTTAATCACAAAATATAATTTTTTTGAGAAACTGGATTTCAACATTAGTTATCTCAAAGAATGATTTCATTCATTAAATAGAAATGTAATCATTTTGAAAGAAAAAGTGTCTGGTTTCTTCATATCCTTTTTTAATTGTATGACTTTTACTTGACTGAAGGAAGGTAATATCATTAGGCATTCCAGTTCAAATAGCACACTCTCAAATTCTGTTTTATTAAGAATATTTCATAGAACATAATCCTAAAGGTATGCTTATGTTTAAAAAATATGTAGTTAAATGTGTTTGAGAAGCTTGGAAATTTCAGTATACATTATCGTCTGAGGCTCTGAGAAGTCCTTAAGCAATGAAAATAGTTGAAGTGGGTTAAGTTAGTTGATCCCCTAAAGCACTGGTTCTCAAACTTTAGTGAACACTAGATAAATAATCATCTGAAGATCTTGTTAAAACTGATAACTGAGACCCACGTACAGGCTTTCTGAATCACTATGTCAGGATGGAGCCCAAGAAATTGAATTTCTAATAGTTTTCCAGGTGATGCTTATGCTGCTGGTATAGGGATATACTTTTGAGTACCACTGTCTACAGACCACTCCTACACTGTCTCCTACATTCCTAGGAGGCCCATTGAAATAGACATAATGAGTGGTTAAGGCAGGCTATCCTGGTGGAGTGCAGAGGTGGTAGATCAGAAACAGAGGCTGCCGCTCCACTGTGTCATACAGTTGCTTTCTGGAGGATCAGATATAATTACTTTCATCATACTGGAGGAGGATCTGTTCTTCTCCATTCATAAATACTAAGTGGCACAACAGAGCTGGAGGCAAGGTTTCCATTATGTCATAGCCATAACTTCAAGGCTTGGGTCTCAGTATCTGATATCCCAGGGAAGGGACAAGTTTTCCAACCAATAAATTTTAAGTTGGAAAAGTAGGGTTAGAGGTCAAGTTTTTCTTACTTTGTACTTTTATCTGTTGACTGCCAGCTCCTGATTATATCCTGTGAGGTTATTATTATGTGTCAACTTACTGGGCCTGTGGATTCCCAGACATTTCATCAAAAATTATTCTGGGGGAACCTGTTTCCTATCTGTTCTTTTTCTCTGGAGAACCCTGATTAATACAGCTTTTGGTACCAAGAGTGGTTGTAGAGGGACAGAATCTTAAGGATGAAGTCTCTGAATAGGTTCTGGGGTTTCTGGAATTGGCTTTCTAAATATAATTAGATTATATTTAAATATGCGAATCACTCTATTTCCAATAGTGAAAAGAGCACTCATAGTTCATGATGTGGTCTGGAAATACGGACATGCAAAATATCATCATTGGATATTCATAATCAACTGCTTATAAAAATCAAGTATCTGGTTGACTGTATATAATATTATTGAACATTTTTGTCAAATTAACAAATACAAGATTGACTAGTTGCTCCATTATTGTAAATGGGGAATAAATCCTTTTTGTGGGGTCTTTAAGGATTATTTCAACACAATTGGAGAAATTATATTCAGAGAGTGATTATTATACACACAGGTCCTAGAGGCAGGAGGCACAGCATGCCATGCAGGAGGCCATATGGGAGGAAATCTCAAGGAGTGAGCTCAATCAAGTAGATGAGAGCCTGAAACAGAGAGAGAAGTGGGGGAGGGAGATTGGACCCATGGGCAAATGCTTTTATTGGGGGACATGGTGAAGTACACAAGCAAAAACCATGAGGAGATTTTATTGGTGTGTTTGAATGTCACTAGGTCAGTAAAGGGAAGCCAAGAAGGAACTCTTGTGGCAGAGACCAGACTTACCCACACCAGTGTACCTGGTTGTGTGGGCAACGTGTTTACAGATTATTTGTGGGGATGTTGAAGCATCAGGAAAACATAAAGTTTAAAAAATTTATAATATACTCCTAATGTCACCAGACAAAGTGCAAAAAAGAAAAGGATAAGCTTAGGGATTTGAATTCCCAGCTCAAGAGCCTTACAAATGACCTGTAAGCTTCTACATATGCCCTGAAGGAGACACTTATCTCCAGTAGTTGCAGGGCTGAGACTGCTGAATAACAAACCCCGAATCCCAACATTGGTTCCTTGACCTGTGGAGTGAGAGCTATTATGGTGGGAAAGGGCAAATCCAATCCACTGGAATTACCTGTACCTAGGAAAATAATAAATTGAAAGCAATACCACATTCCTCAAGTGATTGTAGAATTGTGTGTCACTATGATGGATTGAAAGATGCAGGTGTAGTGATTTTCACCACATCACAATTCAACTCACCTATTTGGCCTGTGCCGAAGACAGACATATTTTCAAGAATAACTCTGGATTATCATAAGCTTAGCCAAATGGTGACTCAAATTGCAGCAGCTGTGCCAGACCTGGTCTCATTGCTTGAGGAAATTGACACACCCTACGGTACCTTGGAAGTATAATTTTTCCATCTCTGTTTATAAGGACCATTGAAAATAGTTCGCTTTAGGCTGTCAAGGCCAGAAATATACCACACAGTCTTTCCTTAGAAAGACACAATGCTTGTGGGTCTTTGGATTTTGGAGACACCATATTCTCATTTGTGTACGTTATCCAATCTTGTACCAAGTGACCCTAAAATCTGCTGAGTTTGAGTGGGGCCCAGAACAAGTGAAGGTCCTGCAACAGATTTAGGCTTTTGTGTAACCTGATCTACCATTTGGCCATGTGATCTAGTAGATCCAATGGTGATTCAGGTGTCAGTGCCAGATATGGATGCTGGGTAGAGAATTTGGCAGGCCACTGTAGATGAATTGCAGAGCAGAGCCCTAGGATTTTAAAGCAAAGCCTTGCCCTCCTCTGTGGATAGTTATTCTCCTTTTGAGAATCAGCTCATGGCCTGCCACAAGGCCTACATAGAGACTGCGCACTTAACCATTGGTCACCAAATTGCAATGAGATTGAGTGAGTTGAACTACCTATCATGAACTGAATGTTACATGATATATCAAGCCATAAAATTGGGCATGCCCAGAACTCCATCATCAAATGGAAGTGGTATATGCAGTATGATTGAGCCTCATCAAGCACTGAAGCCACTTATGAAGAAGTGACCCAAATCAAAAATTTTATCCCTTCACTATGAAATTAGAATAGCAAAGAGATTAGTCAGATGGGATGGTCCCCACGGAAGTCACCGATCAACTGAACCAGCAATCCCAGGACCATTTGATAATTTAGATCATAAATTGATGCTATTATTTTTTCCAAAGGCAAATTTTCACCACACAATTTAAGTATTAAATGAATAACTTTGTTTACTATTGGCATAAAAATATTACCTAAATAGAAAATGCACTTGTCTAGACAATTCTGTTGGTCATTCAAGAGGATGTGTTTCACATAACCAATATATCCTATGGAATATGGATTAACTGAGCTGGTTGGACAGTAGTTTGAATCCAAGAGAGGTAAGGTAGTTGTTTTTAAGGCTTTGGGTGTTATTCTTACTCTTCCTTTCCTGTTTATTATAGGAACAATCCTCCAATGTTGCTAAGAGTGATATTAACAGGTATGATCTCAGCTTCTATTTGTTGAAATAGTACAGGTTGCTTAGAGAGGAAGGTGTAGTGTGCAACCCTTCAGTCAGGAGGGTGAGCTGAGAGGTGAGTGTTAGTTTGACTAATTCCTTGCAAGTAAGACTCCCAGAAAGAGTGTTGACTTCTGTATTAAAATTTATAGAACTATACACAAATAATTGTTCATTTTACTGTTGATAATTTAATGAAGGAACAGTTTTACTTCTTCCTGTCTGATTTTTCTTTTTCTCTTTCCTCCTTCTTTCTCTTTCTCTCTCTCTCTTTCCTTTCTTCCTTCCTTCCCTTCCCCTTCCCTCCTTCCTTCCTTCCTTTTTTCTTTCCCTCCCTCCCTCTCTCCCTTCCTCTTTCTTCCGTTCTTCCTTTCTTTCTTTGCCTTATTAAAATGTCTAGAATCTTTAGCATAATGTTGAATAGAAGTGGTAAAAGTGGACATTCTTGCTTTTCTCCTGATTTTAGAAGGAAACAATTGATCTTTCACCACCAAGTTTAATGTTAGCTTTGCATTTTTTGTACAGGCCATACATTAGATTGAGGATGTTCTCTACTAGTCTTATTTTATTGGTGTTGAAATTTACAGAACACTTTTATGTATCTATTAAAATTATTATAGGATTTTTCTCCTCTTTCTGTTAATTTTGCAAATTACATTATCAGCTTTCAAATAGTAAATCAACCTTGCATTATTAAATAAATGCAACTTGAGTTTTTATCCCCTTTACATATTGTTGGATTTTATATGCTAATATTGCATGAAGTATATATTTATTAAGTAATATTGAGTTTGTCTATATTAATGAAGGATAACTGTTTGAATTTTTAATGTCTTTTTATAGTTTTATTAAGGTAAACTTTATTTTCAGTAAAATGCACAGATCTTAAGATTATGATTAAATGAGCTTGATATGTGATCCTTTCCATGTAACCTCTAGCTCTATGAAGACATAGAACATTTCTATAACCCCATAACGTTTTCTTATGCCCCTATACAATCACACTGTATTTTCTTTTTATTCTCTTCAACTTTTAAGTTCAGGAGTACATGTGCAGAATGTGCAGGTTTGTCACATAGGTAAATATATACCATGGTGGTTTGCTGCACAGATCATCCCATCCCCTAGGTATTAAGCCCAGTATCCATTAGCTATTCTTCCTGATGGTCTCCCTCCCCTGGCCCTCCCTGACATACCCCAATGTGTGTTGTCCCTCCCCAATGTGTCCATGTGTTATCATTCAGCTCCCACTTCCTAGTGAGAACATATGGTGTTTGGTTTTCTATTCCTGCATTAGTTTGCTAAGGATAATGGCTTCCAACTCCATCTGTGTCCCTGCAAAGGGCATGGCCTTGTTCCTCTTATGGCTTCATAGTACTCCATGGTGTTTATGTACCACATTTTATTTATCCAGTCTATTATTGATGGGCGTTTGGATTGATTCCATGTCTTTGCTATTGTGAATAGTGCCACACTGAACAAATGCGTACATGTATCTTTATGATAAAATGATTTCTATTCCTTTATGTATATACTCACTAATGAGATTGCTAGATCAAATGGTATTTCTGCCTCTAGGTCTTTGAGGAATCGCCACACTGTCTTCCACAATAGTTGAACTAATTTACACTCCTAACAGCACCATAAAAGCATTCCTTTTACTCCTCAACCTCTCTAGCATCTATCGATTTTTGACTTTTTATTAATAGCCATTCTGACTGGTGTGAGATATCTCATTGTGGTTTTGATTTACATATCTCTGATGATCAATGATGTTGAGCTTTTTTTCATATGTTTGTTAGCTGCATGTATGTTTTCTTTCGAGAAGTGTCTGTTCATGTTCTTTGCCTGCCTATGTTTTAATTGGGTTGTTTGTCTTTGTCTTGTAAATTTGTTGTTTCTTATAGATTCTAGATGTTAGTCCTTTGTCAGATGGATAGATTGCAAAATTTTCTCCCGTTCTGTATGTTGTCTGTCCACTCTGATTATAGTTTCTTTTGCTGTGAGGAAGCTCTTTAGTTTAATTAGATCTCATTCGTTAGTTTTTGCTTTTGTTGCAATTGCTTTTGGTGTTTTTATCATGAAATCTTTGCCAGTGCCTATGTCCTGAATGGTATTGCCTAGATTTTCTTCTAGAGTCATTATAATTTTGGGTTTTACATTTAAGTCTTTAGTTTATCTTGAGTTGATTTTTGTACATGGTTTAAGGAAGGAATCCAGTTTCAATATTCTGCATATGGCTAGCCAGTTCTCCCAGCACCATTTATTAAATGGGGAATATTTTCCCCATTGCTTGTTTTTGTCAGGTTTGTCTAAGATCAGATGGTTTTAGGTGTGCAGTCTTATTTTTGAGTTCTCTATTCTCTTCCATTGGTCTATGTGTCTGTTCTTGTACCAGTACCATGCTGTTTTGGTTAATGTAGCCTTGTAGTATAATCAGGTAGCATGATGCCTCCAGCTTTGTTCTTATTGCTTAGGATTTTCTTGGCTATTCCGGCTCATTTTGGTTCTATATGAATTTTAAAATAGTTTTTTCTAGTTCTGTGAAGAATGCCAATGATAGTTTAATGACAGTAGCATTGACTCTATAAATTCCTTTGGGCAGTATGGCCATTTTCACAACATTGATTCTTCCTATTAATGAGCATGGAATATTTTTCCATTTGTTTGTATCATCTCTGATTTCTTTGAGCAGTGGTTTGTAGTTCTCCTTGAAGAGGTGCTTCACTTCCTTCGTTAGCTGTATTCCTAGGTATTTTATTCTTTTTGTAGCAATTGTGAACAGAAGTTCATTCATGATTTAGCTCTCTGCTTGCCTGTTGTTGGTGTATAGGAATGCTGGCAATTTTTGCACGTTGATTTTGTATCCTGAGACTTTGCTAAAGTTGCATGAGCTTAAGAAGCTTTTGGGCTGAGACAATGGGGTTTTCTAAATACAGGATCATGTCATCTGCAAACAAAGACAATTTGACTTCCTCTCTTCCTATATGAATGCCCTTTGTTTCTTTCTCTTGCCTGATTGCCCTGGCCAGAACTTCCAATACTATGTTGAATAGGAGTGGTGAAAGAGGGCATCCTTGTCTTGTGCCAGTTTTCAAGGGAAATGCATCCAGCTTTTGCCCATTCAGTATACTGGCTGTGGGTTTTTCATATATGACTCTTATTATTTTGAGGTATGTTCCTTCAATACCTAGTTTATTGAGAGTTTTTAACATGAAGGGATGTTGAATTTTATTGAAGGCCTTTTCTACATCTATTGAGATAATCATGTGGTTTTTGTTTTTAGTTCTATTTATATGATGAATCACATTTATTGATTTGGGTATGTTGAACCAACCTTGCATCCTGGGGATGAAGCCAACTTGATTGTGGTGGATAGGATTTGTGATGGTCTGCTGGATTCAGTTTGCCAGTATTTTATTGAGGATTTTTGCATCCATCTTTATCAGGAATATTGGCCTGAAGCTTTCTCTTTTTTGTTGTATCTCTACCAGGTTTTGGTATCAGGGTGATGCTGACCTCATAAAATGAGTTAGGGAGGAGTCCCTCCTTTTCATTTTTTTTGGAATATTTTCAGTAGAAATAGTACCAGCTCCTCTTTGTAGCTCTGGTAGAATTCATCTGTGAATCCATCTGGTCCTAAGCTTTTTTTGGTTGGCAGGCTATTTATTGCTGCCTCAATTTCAGAACTCCTTATTGGTCTATTCAGGGATTCAATTTCTTCCTGGTTCAGTCTTGGAAGGTTGTATGTGTCCAGAATTTTATCCAGCTCTTTTAGATTTTCTAGTTTACTTGCATAGAAGTGTTTATGGTATTCTCTGATGGTTGTTTGCATTTCTGTGGTGTCAGTAATGATATCCCCCTTATCATTTCTGATTGTGTTTATTTGATTCTTCTCTCTTTTCTTCTTTATTGGTCTAGCTAGTTGTCTGTTTTATTATTATTTTTTTTTTTTCAAAAAAACAGCTCCTGGATTTGTTGACTGTTGAAGGGTATTTCATGTCTCTGTCTTCCTCAGTTCAGCTCTGATCTTGGTTATTTCTTGTCTTCTGCTAGCATTGGGGTTTGTTTGCTCTTGGTTCTCTAGCTCTTTTAGTCATGATGTCAGATTGTTAACTTGTCAATCTCTACTCTGTATATGCAAACACTAATTGTGTTATTAAGATTTGTTTTGCCTTTTGAAAATCTTTGTATAAGTGGAATTACGTAGTATTCTTATGTGCTTGACTTCTCTAACCCAAAATAAGATTTTTTTCTGATTTATCCATGTTGTTGCATACGTAAGTACTTTATTAATTTTTATTGCTGAGTAATAGTTTTGTCAGTAAACATGTATATCACAATGATTTTTAAATGTATTTACTGATGGAAATTTGTGTTACTTCCAGGGTGTCACTATTAAAAATAAAGGTGACATAAACATCTTGGTATAAATCTTCTGTGGATGAATCGATTCATTTATTTGAGTAAATACCCATAGTAAAATTTCTGAGTCATAGTGTATATTCAGCTTCATAAAGAAATATGAAATGGAAATAGTGGAGATGAAGTCCATAGGATAAAATTTATAATTGTAATAAAAGTTCCCTCATCACTTGACACAGCTGTGCTGGAAAGGAGGGACTGGTAAAGTACGGTGCATGAACTGAATCTGATACTCTACCTATTTTTTTGTGTCTTTTGAACTAAGAATGTTTTTTTCTTTACCTATTAAAGTGTAAAATTTAAAAACACTATTTGCCTTTTGTCAAGAACACTTTCTTGATTTTGGCTTTCGGGTCCTAAGGCCTTAAATATTTACCAGTTGGTTTTTAGAGAAAAATTTGCTGACCCCTGGGTCTAGTTTTAATAGTAGATACAATTGTGGACTTAAAGATTATTCTAAGAATAATAATACAGATTGGTCAAGAGAAAAAAATGATTTTGAACCAAAAATATTATGAATAAAATATTGATTCAGAGATGATACATGAAAAAAATTGTTTCCAAAGATTAAATTGAAAGACCTAATAGATTCAAACATTCCCAAAGACAAACTAGATTACCTACTATGACCAAATATGCCAGAATTATTAATTACTATGGAAATTAAATGTTCTATAAAATGAAAAGTAAAAATAATAGGAAAAAGGAGAGCCAAATAGAAAAACCACACCAAATTAAAACTATTATATCCAGGGCAATACTGCAAGGGAAAAAAAGGAGGATAGAAACAAATGATGATGATGATAATGATAATGGTGATGATGGTCATGAAGAGGGGGAGGACAAGGAGAATGATTCATTGGAATAACAAGGAAGCACAGAAATAATCAAAATTTCAAAGTGCAAAACCACCAAGCCATGAGAATAGTGTAGTCTTCAAGTTGTGGTCATGTCAGGGAACAATTTCAACTCTACTATATCTGTACATAAACACACTCAGTATTTTAAAAGGACCTCAAGCAGTATATAGGATCAATAGATATAGGATCCTAAGTAATCACAATCATAGATGAATTTAGTCTTTGGGAAAATTTTCATGAACATAGGAGAGAAGAGTTGGGAGAATCTATAACAAGAAGCAGCAGCCAATGCCTTTACTAGATTGACCCAAGCTTATATTAGCAGCCCAGTAATACTGCATAACTTATGTAGAGAAAATGCCAATAATTTTAATAAAGGGCCTGGTATAATACACTGTATATATGGTATCATGATAAAGTGAAAAATAATATTTGCAAAGCAGAGAATGGTCATTAGCACAAGGAAAAGTATAATAGACAGAAAACTTAATACATTTCTAAAATAAAAAAAAAGAATAATTTGATAATCCAAAGGGGCAAAAGTGGTATTATCTTTTAAGCAGAAAATTGTGAAAATAGTTCAAAAGATAAAGAGAAAGATGAAAATTGTACCATCTGCTTGTTGTTATATAAAGATCTACTCACTTGAAAATTCTTATATGGGATAACAAGAAAATCCTGAGATTTTAAATGAACAGAAAAAAATGAAAGAATATTATAGGAAGGCAAATAGTCAATACAATGTTCTATTTCCTGGTCCCTACACCAAAGAATCTGACTTTAAGTTAGAAGAAGTTACCCAAAATAAATACGGATGTGGGTTTTACAGCTGAGACTATTAGGAATTAGCATTAAATCATATCAGTCAATTGGGTTTCAGCCTAAAAGATGGCAGAATCAATAGTTTGGTTTTCTCTGTTAGAAAAAGTGGCATGGACTATTAATGATGACTAAATAGCCACTGAAATCTTAACTAGTTCTAACTTAGTTAACCTTAGAACTCAAGTGCTAATCATCCAATGGGCCAAATTGGTACCATAACAAATAAAAGATGTGGTACAGCAGAATATGTACAATGGAAAGGGTACATCTTATAATGGAACAAATCCAGCCTTTCAGGTGTCTCATCCTTACATCATGAGGTTGCTGCTATTGAGATGGGCTTACTGAATCTTGACTAAATTTGAGGGCGTTGACCTGGTTGGGATCTACAAAGAATTAAGGCAAAGAGTGGTACATGGATGAAGAAGCTCTGTTTATAGCAGAAAGCACAAAATAAAAAGCTATTTTCTAAATGTTATTCCAAAGATGGAATAACATTAATCCAGGAAAGGGGAAGAAAAGACAGAGTGTAAAGCAGACATGGCCATAAAGTAAGTAACAGAAAAATCCTCAAGATTAAAACAAAACTCAGTTATATTTACATGGACTCCTGAGCTGTTGCTAATGGAATTCCCATAAGGTATGCTAAATGAGAAGAACAAAATTACAAAACGAATTGTCCTGAAGTGTGGGGTAAAGACATTTGCTAAGTATTGGAAAAAAAATTCAATACAGCCATACATCACTTAATGACAGAGATAAATTTTGAGAAATATGTCATTAGATGATTTTGTGGTGGGAACATCATAGAGTGTATTAACATAAACTAGATGGTATAGCCTATTGCTCCTAAGATACAAACTTGTACAGTATGTTACTATACTGAATACTGTAGGCAATTCCAATACAATGGTATTTATGTATCTATGCATATCTAAACATACAAAGGGTACAGTAAAAATACGGCATAAGAGATAAAAAATTGCATTAATGGAGCTTGCAGGACTGAAAGCTGCTCTGGTTGAGTCAGTGAGTGAGTGAGTAATGAGTGAATGTAAAGGCTTAGGACATTACTGTGTATACTTAGGCTACACTAAATTTATTTAAAAACAAAGTAATTGTACTATGATGTTATCACAGCTATGATGTCACTAGGTGATAGAAAATTTTCAACTCCATTATAATCTTATGGGACTACTGTCATGTATGTTTTCCATCACTGGCCAAAAAACCCCCACAATTTTGCAGCACGTGACTGTGTATGTAGGTCATGTTTCAGCCCATGAAAGGGAAGTGTAGCCAAGCGTGGTGGCAGTTGCCTGTAATCCCAGCTACTCAGGAGGCTGAGGCACGAGAATTGCTTGAACCCGGGAGGCAGAGGTTGCAGTGAGCCGAGATCATGCCACTGCACTCCAACTTGGTGACAGAGCGAGACTCCGTCTCAAAAAAAAGGGAAAGGTAGAACAATAAAATACAATGAGATGATGAACCAGTTGACTAGGAAGCCTCAATTAAAGAAAGTAAAGGAATGTACACAGCAGTTGTTCATTGAGCCCATGAGAAATTTTGACATTTAGGAATCAATGTGTCAATCCAATAGGTTAAAAAAAAAAACAAACAAGAAACTCTGATAGGCAATCAGACTGTGAGTATATGATAAATAATTATTGTTTCTGCAATAAGTCCAAAACTCTAAAACACAAAATAGAAGCAGCTACTATCCATAGGGATTACAACCCAATACAAGTAATTCAAGTTGATTGCATTGTATCTATGTCTAAATTGTAGGAGAAATATGCCATCTTACTATTGTAGATATTTATAAAAATTGAAGATGACTTACTTCTTTTATAGGATTAACACTTATACCACAATAAATGGACAGTGTAAGAAACAAAAAGTTTACCTTGTGGGAGCAATTTATTGAAAATCACCTATAGATAATTTGTGGAGACAGCTCAGGGAAGCAATTTTAATACCAAAAATTTGGGTAATCAAAATAATATAGTTTTAAAAATCCATCTTGTAAATAGTCCCAATGAAATAAGAATCAGTGAGAGATAGGATGGCCTCCTAAAATACAGATTTAAACAAAGCTTCTGGCTGAAGAAAATACTAGATATTGCATGATAGGCTAATCAAATCAGGGAGATAAGTGACAGAATAAAAGCAAATTTACAACCTTTGAAACATACAGTCATTTTGCAACCAATTCTTATGATAGAACATGACAAAGATAATGGCATATCACTCCTATAATTACATTGTTACATAAGAGTTTGTCTTAGCTGTCTGAAGAGAGAGGCTTTCCTGCTGGCCTTGAAGAAGTAAAGTGCTATGATATGAAGTGTTTATGCAGGCAGTCACATGACAGATAAATGTGAATAGCTTCTGTGAGCTGAAAGCCTCAGTCATAGCACCGCAAAGAACTGAATTCTGCCAAGAACCTAAATGAGCTTGGAGGTGACCTAGCTGACATCTTGATTGCACTCTATGAGAAAGACCTGAAGCAGAGGACTCAGCTAAGCAATGGCTGGATTTCTGCCCACGAAAATGGTGATATAATAAATGTGTTGTTTTAAGCTGCTAAATTTGTGGTAATTTGTTATGCAGCAATAGAAAACTAAACAGCTATTTTCATAAACATATGGCTATCTCATTAATAAAAGAAAAGAATCTGTCAGCATTTAAGATTTAAACAACCCTAAAACTATAAACATATTTATGTAATACCTAAATTATAAATAAGCAACATCTGCTGTACACATCCCTAGGAGTAGAAGATACTGAGAAAGATGGTACTTGTTTACTAGAATGTGAAGACACTGATAAGAATAATGCAAGTTTCATTAAATAAAATATTAGGCATGTTGAAAATATCCAGGTCTCCAAAGAGCATAAAAGCCAGAATGCAAATGCCACACCACCAACCAAGCAACAAGTTTCCAGTATGCCTTCTTGGGTATGTCAAGTGAGCTATGAGTCATCTTTACATTGGCCATAGGGCAGTCCTAACCCCTTGCACAGATTGAGCAAACAAATCTTCACATAGTGGCAGGTAGACAGTTGGGATGAAATTTGATAGATGAGGTTGAGAGATTGAGATTGACCAAACCCTGAGACTTAAGTAGTAGGCTTTCCTGTTTTGTTAGGTCATATTGCCTTTTAAATTGCTTACTTGAATTATTATTTCATCAACTTACTGAGTGTAAATATTTATATGGTAGACAATAAATGGTTCAAAGTTTTCTTGGTTGGCTCTTTTGATTAACATATTCTAACCTATTCTTTGTAGTTATGCAAGTTAAAATATAAAGCACGTTCTCAAGTATAATAGTTGGCATTTGACTCAAATACAGTATATATACTTTCCTAAATTTATTTCTAAGTATTTTATGGGTTTGATGCTATTACAAATGGAATTTTTGAATTTGATTTTCTAAATATTTTATGATAATATGAGGAATAACATTAAATTTTGTATTTTGATCTTGTATCAAGTGGTCTTCCTAAATTTACTTTTTAGTTCTAGTAATGGATTTCTTAGGATTTTCCAAATAAACAATCATGGTATATGTGAATAAAGACAGTTTTATTTCTTCCTATAGAATTTTTATAAATTGTATTATTTTTCTTTTATTGCATTAACTAGAGCCATAAGAACAATGTTGAACAAAAGCAACCAAATTGGGTAACTTTTGCTTGCTCCCAAGTTTACTAGAAAATAATTCGATATTTTACCATAAAATGTGACACAAGTTGCGGTGTTTTTTGTTTGTTTGTTTGTTTGTTTGTTTTTTAACAGAGGCTTTGTATCAGAGTAAGGAAGCTCCTTTCTATTGTTGGTTTGTTGAGAGATTTTATCATAAATAAGTGCTGATATTTGTCACATGCTTTTTTTTTGTATTCCTTCAAAGCAATGTAGAGCTTTCTCTTTTTCCAGTAAGATGGTACATTACACTAATTGGTTTTCCAGTGTTATATCACACTTGCGTTGCTAAGACAGAACCCATTGGTGTATAGTTATTACTCTCTTGATGTATTCCTGAATTCAAGTTTCTGATATTCTGTTTCTGAAGTGGTTTTTAATCCTGCTATTATTTTTTTCCTATGTTTTAATCTTATCAAATATTTTTTAAATTCTATGTTAATTTTTATACTGACTTTTGTGTTTTTTTGTTTTGTTTTGTTTTCGAGAAGGAGTCTCACTCTGTCACCCAGGCTGGAGTGCAGTGACACCATCTTGGCTCACTGCAACCTCCACCTCCCAGGTTCAAGCAATTCTCATGCCTCAACCTCCCTAGTAGTTGGGATTACAGGAGCCTGCCACCACGCCCAGCTAATTTTTGTATTTTTGGTAGAGACGGGGTTTCACCATGTTGGTTGGCCAGGCTGGTCTTGAACTCCTGACCTCAGGTAATACGCCCACCTTGGCCTCCCAAAGTGCTGGGATTACAGGTGTGAGCCACTGTGCCCAGACTATATGGCCTTTTAAGTATACTTTCCAGTATTTTTTATAGCTTCTCAATATTGTTTTTAACTTATCACAGTACACTTAGATTTGATATTCCACCACAGAAAATGCTATTTTTGACATATAACTGAAATTTACATTTGTCATATACTTCACAATATGCTCTCTCTCTCTATATATATATATATACATATTGCTTTCAATAATTGTATTTTTAAAAAATTAATGGAAAAAAGATATTTTGTTTTACATTTACCAATACATTATCAGTTTCATGCTCTGTTCATCCCTTCATGTGTATCATTTAGTTTTAATTCACTTCACCCAGGAGGACTTCCTTTAGCATTTCTTATAGATCAATTTTCCTGGTGACAAATTTTCTAGATTTCATTTATTTGAAAATGTCTTTATTTCATCTTTATTTTTGAAGAATACATTTGCTAGTTATGGAATTCTGGGTTGATAGTTGTTTTAATTAATTTTTCTTTTCAATTATTATTTTTAATAATCTCTTACTGTTTTTAATAAAGAGGCAGTATAACTTACTGTTTCCTATAGGAAAAATGTCATTTTTCTCTGGCTGTCTTCAAGATTTTTACTTTATATTTGACTTTCAACAGTATGACAATGGTGTGCCTACTGGCAGTTTTCTCTGTATGTATGTGGCTTGTGATTTGCTGAGCCTCCTGTATCTGAAGGTTGTTTTACATTATTTTTGAATGCTCTCAGTAATTAAATCTTCAAGTTTTTCTTCTGCTGTATTATCTATTTCTCTTTTCTGGGACTACAAATCTGTAAATGTTAGACTACTTGGTATTTTTGCACAGATCAGTGAGGCTCCATTTATTTATATTCAATATTTTCTCTTTGCTGCTCACATTGAATAATTTTAATTAATCTCTTTCCAAATTCACTGTCCCTTTAATTGGCCATCTTCATTCTTCTCTTAAGTCCATCTACTAATTTTTTGTTTAGGATATTGTTTATTTTAGTTTTTTTCATAGTTTTCACTTTTTGCTGAGGTTTTCCCTATGATCATTCATTATGGTCATCTTTTTCTTTATATTCTTAAACATATTTGTAACAGTTGCTTTCAAATACTTGCCAGTTTTACACCTGGGTCATCAATGTGTCTGTTTCTGTACATTCTTTTTTTTTTTTTAATTACAGATAATGTGATCCTGTTTGTTTGCAAGTATGGTAATTTTTATTGAACGTTAGACTGTTGGTTTTGGGGAAAAAAAGACTGGCTAATTACCTTGAACATATAGCACTTTAGTCTTACCTGTCTTAAAGATGGGTCTGCTGCAATTTTTCCCTCAGTCTCAGTCTACAGGGTTTTTGTTTTTTTGGTTTTTTTCAGGTGTAATTTCGCTTTTGTTGCCCAGGCTGGAGTGCAATGGCACAATCTGGGCTCACTGCAACCTCCTGCCTCCCGGGTTCAAGCAATTCTCCTGCCTCAGGCTCCAAAGTAGCTGGGATTACAGGCATGCACCACCACACCCAGCTAATTTTGTATTTTTAGTAGAGAAAGGGTTTCTCCATGTTGGTCAGGCTGGTCTTGAACTCCTGACCTCAGGTGATCCACCCACCTCAGCCTCCCAAAGTGCTGGGATTATAGGCATGAGCCACAGTGCCCGGCAGTCTACAGATATTTTTTATAGTTCTGTTTATAGTATTAGTATGAAGGTGACCCTTCTGTGATTTCAATGGAAAGCTCAAGTTATATGAACAAGACTCAGATCCTAAATTCTATCTTCTCTGCAGTTGACAAGAGCTAATAATTTGCCCTGTTTTCACAAATATTCAGCTATTGTTTTACATTAGACTTCTTGGAGTTTTCCTTGTGCTTTCAAAAGTCAGCCAAAGATTTGAAGGGAATTTATATGCAGATTTGGGAACACATTTCCTGTGGTTCCTCCTTTCTCAGAATTTTTCCTTTCAATTTACAGTTGGTCTGGTAGCACCAAACTCCCTTCTTTGACACTTAAAGCTAATAAAGCAGATTTCTGCTGGAATTATACCTGTCCTGGATTATATGAATTGGGAAGTAGCTTCAGGAAGAATGCCAAATAAATGTGAATCTGACCCAATGCCATTTAATTCTTTCAGAGATTGAATCCACTATCATTTCTGCCAGCTCTTTGTCATTTTTAAATGACTTCAAAGTGGTTGATAGGTTATTTTGTTATAATAATTATTTGCAGCAGAGTGAGTCTTATATAAGCTACTCTGTCTTTCCCATAATCTAAACTCATTTTCTTTGTGACAATTACAGGCATTTCTCTATTGCCTTTTAGAATTAAAGTTTCTTTGAAGTCACCAACTTCAGGTTGATTTTTTCCCCCTCCTAATTAACTTAATGTTTTTGTTTTGACTTTAAAAGGATTTTTCTCTTTGTAACCAAGGAAACTGATGAGGTTATCTCTTAACATATATTGACACATATTAATTTATTTATTCTGCAAATATTTGTCACCTACTGTGTGCCAGCTATAAATCTTTAGAAATACAGCAATGAACAAAACAACAAAATTATATTACTATAGAAGATCTATTTGGTAGTAAAGGGAGTTAAAAATTTTTTTATATAAATTTCTTTAGAAAAAATAAAGAGATAAGCGTTACGGAGAAAAAGAAAGTTAAGAAGGATACTATGCAATTATACTATCTGCATATTTCTGTTACTTTTTTACTGCCGCTATGAGTACATCATAATACTTTATAAATACATTGTAATTGATAATAATTCACAATACTATATTGTTTCTTTTTGTTTGTTTTAAAATGTTCTAATTTACCAATAACATTAAATATATCTGATATTCATTTTTGTTATTTTTTTCTATAAGAGGTTTTTTTTTTTTTTTATTTTAGAGCAATGTAGTAGCCTTCCATAAAAATTTTATGGAAATTTTCAGAGAAATTTGATATTTTATATTCTTCAATCCATTCATGAATACTCATCAATATTTCTTGAATAAAATACCCATGCTTCAATCTCACTTTTTACTGTGAAAAAGAGAAATATTCCGTTTTAGGATAACAAATACGATTGCTTGGTTCCATGCTTATAATAAAGCAAAGTAGAGTAAGTGGAATTTCTGACTAAGTAGGAAAAAACTACACCCACAGTTAGTTACCAGGGCTGATGTGTGCACATAAATGGTCACATATCTGTGCTATAAGTGTAAAGAGTAACATAAAGACATTTTATTTGGCTTTGGGATGGATGGTATATTTGCATGTGTGTGCACATGAAATATATTAACACATTTTCTAACAACTCAGCTTTCTTTTTATTTGATGTTAAAAGTTATTATTGATATATACATGAAATTTAAAAGGACCAAAATTAATTGTACATAACAACTAAAAGTATCTTAATCTTAGTAATAATGTATTAATTACTGTAGTTTTCATTTTTTTAGTTTAAAGTTAGCCTTTTTCTCCATCTTCTTCATGTTGTCTCTGCTCAACATTTCTTTATTTTAAAATTACTTTTGAAATAGAGAGGAGTTTCTATGAAATCGAGTATTGTACTTGGTACCTGTCAGTAGGCTGCTGATTGTTCCCTGCCTCATCATTCCCTTACATTATATGCACTTCATTTCTTTTGCTTTCTCTTTCTTTGGACTAGAAATTGTCAAAGACCTGCCAACATTTTACTCACTCTCAGACTGTGTCCACATTATAGTGGAAACAACTCAAGTCAAGTCAGCCAAACAGCTGGTCAATTCATTCACACTATGAGTTTAAAAGATGTCTGTTCTAATTCTATTGATTGGTTACATAAGATGAAGCTGTCAATTTTATAACTTTGACTAGACACAAACTCGGTCTGACCCAATATGATTTTGACCTGGTTCGAAGCATTGGCTTATTACCCGAGGGGTTCCAGTTGCAGCCTCTTGCTCATTGCCCTGTTTCAGTACTTTCTGGTTTATCTCTACTACAATGTCCTGGAACTGAGAAGGTGGTTTTGATCCTATTCTTTCTTATTTGGCTTAGATTCTAAAGAGTGATGGGTGAGGATAGGAATATAGGCTCTTCTGAACTATATAATCAAAATTTTATAAGATAGTAAGGAGGAGGAGAACCTAGTGTTCCCCTTAACCACTTTGAAACTTTCATCATTGGGCTTCTAGCATTTTTCTGAGTTGTCTTAGAGGCTAATAAATTTGTGTGCACAGTCAAGTTGAGTGAGGTGGGAACAGCCTTAGAGGTTGCTCAATGGACCGTATTTTCTCCCTCCTTGAGGGATACAAATCGCCACACCCATACATAGACATGTAGACATAGTTCCTGTACCAGTTCTGGTTTTATCAGTTTCATATAGTGGAGTTCCATAAGAGATTACTTTCGAGAAAAAGTTTCTTTTGTTAGAAAATGTTCTAACACCAATAATTTAATTTACATCTGTCATTTTACAAATCAGAATATTTGAAATCAGAGAGGATATGAGTTTCCCAGGGTCATGCTGTGATCTAATTTTAAAACTACACCACCAAACACCAAGAAAAAAAAAAAGCTTATTCACCTAGTCTGTAAATCAAGTCAAAAAATTTGGGGGCACAGATCTCTGTTTAATTAGAAAAATTAAAGGAAAATTTTAGTTCAATTTAAGGAGCCATGTGCTGGCTGTAGTATCAGAAATTATTCTTACCTGTGTGATTTCTATTAGATACTCCATTTGATCTAAATATTCATTCTTCAAATAATTATAAAAAGGTTGATTATGGACATGTCATGTGCCAGGCAGTGAGCTAGATATTGAGAATATAAATATGAGGGAAAATAGACATAGTCTCTGTATTTATATATTCTACATTTTATTGATATATAAATAATATATACACATAAGCACTTTAGGGCATAACATTTTTCACTGTGATTTGAACAATAATAAAACATAACCACTGTTTATTGAGAGGTATGGCTGTTTCAAACAATATGTATGAATGTGTATATATATATATTTTTTTCTTACAATTCTACAAAATGGTTATTATTTCTTTTTGTAAATTTAATTTTATTTTAAGTTCTAGGACACATGAGCAGGATTGTTACATAGACGAATGTGTGCCATGGTGGTTTGCTGCACCTATCAACCTATCACGTAGGTATTAAGCCACATATGCATTAGCTATTTTCCTGATGCTCACCCTCCCCTCTACCTGCTGACAGGCCCCAGTGTTTGTTGTTCCCCTCCCTGTGTTCATGTCTTCTCATTGTTCAGCTCTCACTTGTAAGTGAGAACATGCATTGTTTGGTTTTCTGTTCCTGTGTTAGTCTGCTGAGGATAACGGCCTCCAGCTCCATCCATGTCCCTACAAAGGACATGATCTCATTCCTTTTTATGGCTGTATAGTATTCCATGGTGTATGTGTACCACATTTTCTTACCCAGTCTATCATTGATGGGCATTTGGGTTGATTCCATGTCTTTGCTATTGTGACTAGTGCTGCAATGAATAAGTATGTATGTGTCTGTATAATAGAATGATTTATATTCCTTTGGGTATACAACCAGTAATGGGATTGCTGGGTCAAATGGTATTTCTGCCTCTAGGTCTTTGAGGAATAACCACACTGTCTTCTACAGTGGTTGAACTAATTTATATTCCCACCAACAGTGTAAAAGTTTCCTATTTCTCTACAGCCTCACCAGCATCTGTTGTTTCTTGACTTTTTAATAATTGCCATTCTGACTGGTGTGAGATGTTATCTCATTGTAGTTTTGATTTCCATTTTTCTAACTATAAGTGATGTTGAGCTTTTTTTCAAATGTCTTCTTTTGAGAAGTGTCTGTTCATGTCCTTTGCCCACTTTTCAATGGGGTTGTTTGTATTTTTCTTGTAAATTTATGTTTCTTATAGATTCTGGATATTAGACCTTTGTCTGATGGATGGATTGCAAAAATTTTCTCCCGTTCTATGGGTTGTCCATTCACTCTGATGATATTTTCTTTTGCTGTGCAGAAGCTCTCCCATTTGTCATTTTTTGCTTTTGTTGCAGTCACTTTTGGTGTTTTTGTCATGAAATTTTTGCCTGTGCTTATGTCTTAGATGGTATTGCCTAGATTTTCTTCTAGGGTTTCTATAGCTTTTGGTTTTACATCTAAGCCTTTAATCCATCTTGAGTTAATCTTTGTATAAAATGTTAGGAAGGGGTCCAATTTCAATTTTCTGCGTATGGCTAGCCAGTTTTCTTAACACCATTTATTAAACAGGGAATTCTTTCCCCATTGCTTATTTTTGTCAGGGTTATTATTTCTATTTTACAGGAAAAGATATCAAGGTACTTAGGGGGTTAAGTAGCTTATCCAATATATAAAAAACTAACTAAATGCTAGATCTAGGGTTAAATTTATTTTAGTCCAGTTCTAACCTCTCAGCTGAATATAGGGATTTTCTGTATTTAAGAAATTCTAGTAAAAATTATTTATAAAAATAACATTTTGGTCCTGTTGACACATTGATGAAGGTAAACGGAAGAGATAAATGGTTGCAGGATTATGTCTGGATTTGAAAATTTTAAAAGAAAATGCAAATGTTAGAAATATATGACATTGTACCTAATTCACATTTAACTGCAACTTAGGCCTGAAAAAGCAATAGTCTGATTAATAAACAAATTTCTCCAGAATGTGTCCAAGTATGTAATACATGTAAATCTTTAATTAACCAAGCCCCTAATTTTTACTTTTGGAAATTAAATATTAATGGAAAAGCTTTGTTCCACAAGTGAAATTAAATTCTTTGGAGATGTCATACACATTTGCAAACTGTAGTTAAATTGTGGTCCTTCGAACACACTAACATTTTATTTCTCTTTGGCATCAATTCTTGGTGTTCACTATTCTTAATGGGAAACAATTATGAATGAATTATTTAAACCTGTAGTTTTAGGAACCTAGAAGAATCCTTATGATTATCAAAGCAAAGACTCTAGCAGACAGCTAGAAAGAAAAAAAAATATGGACTAATGAGATTTTCTATATTCCTTTTTGTTTTTAAATCTTAATCTAACAACATGTGATATGTTACAGTTAATATATCACTAACTTAGTCTTTAAATTATCTTAATAATTTTACTTTTGTGAGGACTACTAGTTCGTCTTCTATATAGCTTCTATTTCTTTACTATGACAATTGGTCCAACATGACACAACATATTTATTACCAGTAGTGTATTAGTAAAGATCCAATTATAGCATTTGGTAATAGTTTACTTTTATCAAATCTAACATTATTGGTTGTTGGATTAATAAATTATTTGATGTTTATTAATAATAAATGAATTATTATTTTATATACTGCTGGGAAAGAAAAAAACACTTCTGCTTCAATTATAACTCAATTATTTGTCCCTTAGCATTTTATATTATCCCTAAAGAACTATTTTAGATATATTTAGACATAATTTTATATTATAATACCTCATGCCTATATGAAAAGATAAATGTAAACAAAATAATTGTTTAAATATTTCTAAATTTTTTTCTCAGTATTTAATTTTTCTGAGTCACTTTTTAACTCAGTCTTTAATATCCAGATTTTTCTCCCAGTAGCATCTTCTCTGCAATGAAGAACAAAAGTTATGCAGCATTTTAAAAAATAATAGAATTTATTCTAAACCAAACATCATGCATTCCACAAATTTTAATACTAGCACTTTCTTTATCTTGGCAGGAAGTATCAAAGTACCTATATATTTTCTCAGTAATATGAACCATCAAACTGGGTTCTCATGATACTGCAAGGTATCATGAAGCAAAGCTAATGGAGGGAACACAAACTTTGAGATCAGAAATAGCCGGTATAAATTATTGCTCTAAGTTAGGAAATTTTAATGAACCTCTTTGATCATCATTATCTTCATTTGTAAATTAAGCGGGATGATGCTCACATACAAGATCTTGTGAGTACTGGAGATAATGTAAAGCCCTTTGCCCAGCACCTGGTACATGGCAGGCAGTTGCATATTTCTAATGGCAAGCACTTAATATATTTCTAATGCTAATGTTAGAAGAAATGTGAATCCTCTGCCAATGAGTATAAAATGTTAGTTATGCAGTCTGGTTTGACTTTTGATATTACAGTGAATTTAAGCATTACTTTTCCCATCTTAATTTGGACATTATTCTTTCTCGAACTTGTTTTAATTCTAACCCAAAAGCAGATATTATATTTAGCCATTCTTGCTTGCTAGTCCAAATTTTACATGTATATTTTAAATAGACCTATTTTTTCTACAAATTTGACACTAAAGAATATCTATTTTAAGAAAATACATAATTTATTAATTAGAAATTCATATTTTAGGTAATTTGAATAACTGTCAAAGTGATTGCATTTTAACATGGTGGCAAGAAAAGCATGGAAGAAAAGATAAATTGATAATTATATACGTTCACATTTTTGAAAGGAGAAAACAAATTATGAAGTGTTTTAGGAAGATATTTGCTATATAATATGAGTTAATCCATATAGTCACGAAACCTGAAGCATGGTTGTCCTAGATAGGGTAATAATTTGTCACCTCTTCAAAACCACTGGAAGGAAATTGCTTATCATTTACAAAATCCTATTCTTCCTTTTTCCTATATAATATATCTGTGGCTGGTTGACCAACTAGGCTTTCTTTGCCTCTGATGAAGTCCTGAGTGATTCCTAGGATTTAAGACATTAGGCACACCTCCTCCACACTCTCTTCTTCCTTACTCCTTGCTGGAAACTGAACATAGCCACTGTCCAGCTTCCACCATACCAATGCCGACCATCTTGCCTGGGCTGCAGGGGCTGGGAAAGTAAAGCTTGTAGGCCGATCTAGCCCATGATCTTTTTGTGTGGTTTCAAGCTAAGCATGGTTTTTACATTTTAAAGGATTTATAATATGAACATAATTAAATAAGCAGAATTGCACAACAGAGACTGTATGTGGGCTGCTCAGCCTAAAATATATACTGTGATCCTTTACAGAAAAAAAAGTTTGCAGATCTATGTCCTAGGGTATAGCAAAAACTTGAAAGGAACATGAGTCTCTGGATAACTACAAAAAGCATAATTTCCTTGGTAGTCTAGACAGCTTATAAAAGTCTGCAATATGAAATAGAAATAAACTGAAAGGGTGGGTCCCATTACACAAAAAAGAACAACATGAATGACAGCTGACTTCTCCAAGAAAGAGTGCAAACAAGAAGACAATGGACATTGTTAACCTTTAATGTGATGAGAGAAAAAAAGTCAACCTAGATTTGTCTATCTAATGAAAATGTGTTTTACAAATGAAGTAAAGATGTTTTTAGAGAAACAGCATTCAGCAACTCTGTTTCCAGCATAATTATGAAACAAAAGGTGCAAAATTTTCTTAAATCTGAAACAAATTAATACCAAATAAAATCCTAAATGTAGTCAGTCATCAAGAATCCCAGAAAAGGTAAATACTTAGAAAAATATAAAGCATCTTTTTAAATTATAATTTTGTGTGTAAATAGTTTTAAATTTATGTAAAAATCTATTGATGGCTAAAAATAAAATAATAAGGTACTATATGGTTTATAACATATATTGAAATAAAATATAAAAAATAATAAAATTAACAGCAGATAGCAAAAAGAATTTGTTGCAAGGCTTTTTACAATATTTGTGAAGTAATATAAAATAATATAATTTGAAGTTAGACTGTTTTAAAGATTCTTATTGTATCTTTAGAGAAACCACTAAAAATAACAGAGCCTGAATAGCCAAAGCAATCCTAGGCAAAAAGAAGAAAGTCGGACACATCACAATAACTGACTTCAAACTATACTAAAAGTTACAGTAACCAAAAGAGCATGGTACTGGTACAAAAAAAGTGGCCACATAGGTTGATGGAACAAATTAGAAAAATCTAGAAATAAATCCTTTAACCATGTCATCTTCAACAAAGTCAACAATAACAAATAATTGGGAAAGGACTTTGTATTCAATAAATTGTGTTGGGATAACTGTCTGGTCATACGCAGAAGAGTGAAACTGGACCCCTTCTTTTACCAATACAAAAATCAACTCAAAATGGATTAAAGACTTAAATTTAAGACCTAAATCTGTAAAAAGCCTAGAAGAGAACCTAGGAAATACCATTCTGGACCTAGGCCCTGGCAAAGATTTCATGACTAAGACTCCAAAAGTAAATGGAACAAAAGCAAAAACTGACAAGTGGGACCTAATTAAATTAAAGAGCTTCTGCACAGCAAAAGAAACTATTGAAACCGTTTTTAAAACTATTGAAAGTAATGGAAAAAAACACAATTACTTTTGCACCAACCTAATACCAACAGGGTAAACAGACAACCTATGGAATGGGAGAAAATATTTGCAAACTATTCATATGACAAATGTCTAGTATCCAGAATCTGTAAGGAACTTAAACCATCAAGCAAAAAACACACAACCCCATTAAAAAATGAGCAAAGGACATGAACAGACACTTCTCAAAAGAAGACATACACATGGCCAACAAGCATATGAAAAAATGCTCAACATGACTGATAATTAGAGAAATGCAAATCAAAGCCACAATGATATACCACCTCACACCAGTCAGAATGTTTGTTACTAATAAAATAACTGAGGTTGACAAGATTGCAGAGAAAAGGAAATGCTTATTCCCACTGCTGAGTGGAATGTAAATCAGTTCAGCTACTGTAGAAAACAGTTTGGAGACCTCTCCAAGAACTTAAAACAGAACTACCATTTGACCCAGCAATCCCATTACTGGGTATATGCCCAAAAGAATACAAATGGTTCTACCAAAAAGGCAAATGCACCCGTATGTTCATTACAGTGGTAATAATAGCAAAGGCATGGAATCAATCCAGGTGCCCACGAACGATGGACTGGATAAAGAAAATGTGGTACATATATACCACGGAATACTGCACAGCCATTGGAAAGAAAAAATATGTCCTTTGCAGCAACATGGATGGAGCTAGAGGCCATTATCCTAGGCAAATTAATTCAGGAACAGAAAACCAAATACCTCATGTTCTCACTTATAAGTGGGAGCTAAACATTGAGTACACATGGACACAAAGATGGGAACAATAGAGATGGGGACCTACTTGAGGAGGGAAGGAGGAAGGGGTTGAGAGTTGAAAAACTACCTATCAGGTACTATGCTCACTACCTGAGTGACAAAATCATTTGTACACCAAACCCCAGGGACACACCATTTACCCATGTAACAAACCTGCACGTGTACCCTCTGAACTTAAAATACAAGTGGAAAAATGTAAAAAAGGCAACACAGAAGAAAACATAATATGTAAAAAAAAATACGTGATACAGTCAAATGAAGAGAAAAAAGCTGAAACAGGGACAAATGAGATGAATAAAAACAAACATAAAAATGGAAGGCTTAAACCTTAGGATAGCAATACTACATTAAATGTAAATTAATGGACATTGTAACTCCTATTAAAAGGCATAGAATGTGACTGGGAAAAAAAAGAAAGACTTGTCTCTATGCCATTTTGATGAAACATATTTTAACTTGAAAGACAGGTTGAAAATGAGGTGTTTAGATGTGCTGTATTATATTAATAGAAGAAGTGAACATGAGAAAGCAAATATGGCTGTATAGATTTCTGACAAGGTAGAATATGAGATAAAGTATATTAATAGTGATAGAGAAACATTTCATAATAATAAAAATATCAGTTTATTAAGAAGACATAACAACTCAAATTATGTCTGCACTAATTAACAGAGTTTTAAAATATAAAATGCAAAAGAGGAAATTAAAAAATTCTTATTTATAATTGGATAGAAGAGTAAACCAAAAATTCAGGAAAAGTATAAGGGTTTTGAGCAACAGAAATAGCAATCATGGGCCAGGCACAGTGGCTTACGCCTACAATCCCAGCACTTTGGGAGGCTGAGGCAGGCAGATAACGAGGTCAGGAGTTCTAAACCAGCCTGGCAAACATGGTAAAACCCCATCTGTACTAAAAATAGTAAAAAAAAAAAAAAAAAAAAAAAAAAAAAAGTAGCTGGGCATGGTGGCATGCACCTGTAATCCCAGCTACTCAGAAGGCTGGGGCAGGAGAATTGCTTGAACCTGGGAGGCAGAGGTTGCAGTGAGTTGAGATCGCACCACTGCACTCCAGCTTGAGTGACAGAGCAAGACTCCATCTGAAAAAAAAAAAAAAAGAAAAAAAAAAGAACGAAATAGCCATCATGTTTGTATGCTCATAGAGTGATTCCATAGTGAATAAAAGGATTGTTGAAATAGGAGACAGGTGAGAGAATTTGTGAAGTTTTTTTCTTGAGTTGGAGAAGGAGTGGTATTGAATTACACAGCAGAATAGATTGTTCATTTACAGACTCTCTATTCTTGAATAATAGTTAGAAAAATTGATGTAGTAGAGAGTGTTTTCGCATTCCAACAGCATTTCCAATCCTTCTTATGCTTTGCACTATATTGCATAAGCGTAATGCTGAGTATTATGTTTCTCAAGCTTCCATGACAATATTCTTCTACCAATGAGTGACATTTGTATAACATTTTGAAGTAGAGAGACAGAACAGCCATTAAAGCTCTGACTATAGTGGGTAGGCATGAGGGCTTCCCATATATAAGGTTTGTCATAAGCTTCAAGCATTTTCCTGCAAGTTACTCACTTTAGCATTGCAAGACCCTGAGGTCTTACATGGAAGTTTCCTGTATTTCTTCTACTCTCTGATTTCTTTGGTTCTAAGAGAAGTTTCCCTAAACTTCACTCTTCTAGTCCTTTTAAATCCCTGTATTGAATTATTTTCTTCTTGAAATACCCAAAGTAGGTTTTGTGACAAAATTTGTATTTTATACCATAATACATGGGTAGAGAGGCTGGTAGATGGTTCAATGTGGTGGTATGAGTCTGCAGAGGTTTACTTCTGATTGCTTATATTTTCTCAGTGAAGTAGAAAGTAAGTCTTCCAGTTCAACATAAGGTAAGGGAGGAAATGAAAGAGGAGAAGATATGAGAAAGGAGGTTTTTTAGGAGTATAGTTAAAAGAATGGACTGTGATTTCTGGACAGCATAAAGAATGCTCTTGAGGGAGGCTGAGGTAGGAGAATTGCTTGAACCCGGGAGGCAGAGGTTGCAGTGAGCCGAGATCGCACCACTGCACTCCAGCCTGGGTGACAGAGCAAGACTCTGTCAAAAAAGAAAAAAAAAAAAAGAAAAAGAAAAAAAGAATGCTCTTGAAGTTTCATGATTATGAATTAAAAAAAAACTGGTAAATGTGATTTTGTGATTTTCCTCACATAGGTCATAGGTAAAAACTGCAAGGCCATTGACTGCGAATCCAAATAACTCAGGGTTTCTCAGCCTTGTTAATACGTTAGACTTACTTGAGAAGCTTTTAAAAAATACCAAATGCTTGTTTTCTCCCCGTGAGGTTCTGATTCAATTGTACTAGACTGGAAGCTGGTCATCAAAAAAAAAAAAAAAGAAAGAAAAAATTTTTTTTTTTAACTACTAGGAAGATCCCAATGTGAGACCAAAGTTGAGAGTCGCTTTTTTTGGACTGTAAGAGTTCTTGAATTCAGAAACTGTGTCCTATTTATACTTTATTCTTAGTGCTAGGCACAAGGGAGAAAACCAATAAATGTTAAATTGAAGAATGAATGTACGAAAAGTGAGACTTTAAGGTTTATTTTCGCCTTTTAATTTCGTCCTTTTAATGATTTCCCACACCCTGTAACAAACTGAAGTCTGGAGTACATTAAATTTGAATGTAGTTATGCACTTCCCTTACAGAATGAGCAATTAATATATTAATGATTAAAATTTGTGGCAAAAGATCTCAGAAATTGGTGCCAGAGATAATCTACTGCCTCATACATAGACACTTCAGGTAGAGTTGGTTTGTTGGACATTTCCTCTTCTTCCTAAGCACACAGCTAGTTTACATTTCCTGCTTTCTCTCACTGGAAGACATGGCATGTGACAGGATTCTAGTCAATGGAATGGAAGTTGAGGTGATGTGCACCACTCTAAGCCAGAAAATCAATCTCACATCCATCTTTACTTTTGCCTCGTCTACAGGCTCATAGCACATGAAAAGAGTGAATGTGGAAACCACACTATAAAGATGGTGGAGCCTGAGATTGAAGGATTCTGGGTCTCTGAATCATTGCTTACAGAAAAATTACTCTGAGATCAAGAACAGCTGCTTTAAACTTTATGTGAGTGAGGAGTAAACTTATACTGTGAGCCATTATATGTGATTTTATGTTTATGCAGTGTTGAAAATGATATTTGTTTTTATTGTTTTGGTAAAATTTCTCTCTATAATTAAATATTTTACCAAGTTGGGCTTATTATCACTGGTAAGAGACATCATTTTAATTACAAATATCATTTTACAGCTAGAAATAAAACAGGAAGAAACATAAATGATGTGCTCTTGGCAAAAGTTGATAGCCTATCTATCTAGTAAAAAATTCCAGATTGTGGGCCTTAGGGCAACGCTTCTCAATCCAAATGTGTGCATTTGAATAAACAGGACATTTTGTTTAAATCATACGCTTATTTTCAATAGGACTGAAGTGAAGCCTGAGATTCTGAATTTTTAATAATTTCTCAGTGACACCCATGCTTCTGTTCTGCAAACCACGTATTAGGAGCAAGGCTGTAACTAGAGCATTCTCATTCCCTTACTGTATCTGAAATCTCTAGTCTTCTCTGTGTGTTTAACTCTTCTGGTCAAGCCTTCCCTTTTGTTGAAGATTGAGTTGTGTTTCCAGAAAAGATATATTGAAGCCCTAACCCCTGGTACTTGTGAATTTCACTTTATTTTAAAAGAGGGTCTTTGCAGATGCAATCAAGTTAAGATCATTTGGATGCACCCTAATATATATGACTGGTGTCCTCATAAGAAGAGGGAAATTTAAACACAGAGATTCATGGGGATTGCACCATGTGAAAACAGAGATTTGAGAGATGCTTCTATGTACAAAGGCTTGTTGGCTGTCCCCAGAAGCTAGGAGCAAGGCATGGAACAGATTCTCTGTCAAAGTCATTGGAAGGAAAACACCCAGTCAATACCTTGATTTCAGACTTCTAGCCACTAGAACTGTGAGACAGCCATATCTGTGGTTCTAAGCCATTCAGTCCATAATACTTTGATACTACTGCCATAAAATATATATAAATATAAATATATATATATATATATATATATGCCTTTGTCTGTCATAATGTTGACTTTCTGGGATTTTTAGCACAATACTTGTCTATGAGAGGATAAAAATAACTTAATATATATGTATATTTCCTTTTCTTTGCAAATAGTGAAGGAAAAGAAGGGATTCTTAACTTGTCAGCACTCACACAAAAAGTTTTTTCATCAGTTAGTCATTGCTTACCTCAGAAGTCAAGAATGTTTAACTTCTTTGTAAAAGTGTAAAAGTTAAACATGAGAACTCTAATTTGTTTTCCTGACATAGTTTGCTTAATGCATTTTCTACCTGGTTACTTTCTCTAGATGGAGGAGAGCAATGTGATGTTGAACTGCCCCAGGGGCTCCAGAACTGCTGGTAGAGTTATACTTCTGAAGAACTAGACCCCAAACCAATTTTTCTCAGATTTCCAGATGATAAAACTATTAGCATTATTTTTTTCATTTTTTTTGTGAGTCACAATGGGTGTCAATTTTCTAACCCTTTTTATTTCTATTTTCTTCCTGCTCTTTCCTGAAATTTTTCACACAGATAATAGCTAGGCAAAGAAAGTCCAGATAATTTTCCCCTTGCCTACTGTATGTAGGACAAAAAATTGTCATATATTTCTTAGAGAAAGGGAACATTTGGTATAATTAAATAAGGAATCCAAGGTAATAGAGCATTAAAAATATTTCCCTTTTTAATCTAAATTGCTATCCTAGAAGGAAGAAGATAACATTTTCACAATGCGGATGAATAATTGCAGTGTTGAAAGTGGTATTTGTTGCTGGTATTATTGCATTGGCAAAGTGTCTGCCTATCATTGAAAATTTTATCTAATTAAACATATTAGCAGTGGTAAGAGAAATCATTTTATTTCAAGTACCACTTTGCAACTAGGAAAACAAAAAAGGAAAAATTACAAATGATGTGCCTGTAACAAAGTATGCCAGGGAAGAACAAGAAACTGAATTCAAATCGTGGCTTCTAGGTCCTTCTGCTTTTTGATGACTATATTTACCAAAGATTTTTACCCTGAATTTTCCTACAATAAAGAATAATGGCATAAAATTTGGCACAAGATATTGCTACTGAATTGGCTTAGTTTATGTTTTGGATAATGCAGTGCCTCTTTTCAGGATGAAAACATACTCGTTTCTCCAGGTGTTGGGAATGTTGGTCACTAAGGGCTCTCAGCTGAGACCCTGTGCTGGAATTGTGTCATCCATAGCCACACCCCTTTGGGCCACAACCCTTGTCTAATGACTGGTTGATAAAGGAGTATCAGGGCCAAAGCTTTCTGCCTTAGAGTGGGACAAGTCCAAAAATCCATGCCAGCCCCAGAGCTCCCTATGATATTGGCAAGGCCTTTGTTGTAACTGCATCAAAGTTCAATATCTCTTGTATCCTGTGTCCTTTACTGCCTGACTGGTGTTCATCCTAGAAATGCTCCCCTCCTTTAAATCTCAGAATCTCAACCTGTTTCTCAAATAACCAAATTTATAAGGCTTATAAATTCTATATATATAAGACAAACAGTGAAGGCTACTGATTTTATTTAGTGTACACACACACACACACGTTAGATACAATAAGGACCCTCCAAAGATGTCCACATTCAAATCCTCAGAATCTTTGAACGCATTACCTTCCATGTCAAAAGGGACTTTGCAGATGGGTTGAAGAATTTTGAAATGGATACTGGATTACCCAGGTGAGTCCAGTGTAATCACAAAGGGCCTTAAAAGTAGAGAAAGGAGCAGAATAGAGTCAAGAAAATATATGTGATCGTGGAAATGAAGTCAGAGTGATGAAATGTGGGAAGAACTCAGCCCACTGTTGCTAGCTTTGTAGACAAGAGAGGGCCACAAACTGAGGAATGCAGGCAGCCTCTAGCAACTGGACAAAAAAACCCAAAATCTCCCTGAGAGCCCCTAGAAAGAAAGCCAGCTCTGTTGGAACTTTGATTTTAGGATTTCTAAGCTACAGAACTGTAAGATAACAAATTTGTGTTGTTTTAAGCCACCAAATTTGTGATATACTGTTACAGCAGCAGTAGAAAACTAATAGCATATACTTCCTCTTTATTTTTCCAAGGACATGATAGCATGGTTAATCCTGATATATGGCTTTATGAGGATGATAATAATGACTCTAATATACAATAGTGAATGATGGATGTCTGCCTGACACAGTAGTTCCCAAAAAAATTGTTTGTATTATTTAATTTAATCTATGTAAATGCTGTGAGGTAGTTACCATTACCTTATCTTGTGATGAGAAAATTTGGTTCAGGAAATATATAAAACTTATCTACAGTTCACATCACTAATGGACAGCAGATTGAAACAGCCTGTCTCATTTCATGGCCTGTGCACTCTTCAATTTTTCCGTCTCATACTTCATTCTCAAAGTATGGGGCCAGCCTCAGGCTAATGGCCTCCTCGTTATTTAACATATGTAATCTATAAATGGGTATATATTTCAATATATGTGCATTATAGATTCAATATATAAGCATTATAGATAGCATTTAAGATTTTTCTTTGTTTTTCTTGACAATTAATAACTTGTAATTTTCTCTCATTTGAATTTTATTTGACTTGTCCTCAAAATCTGATTTCAAGTAAATATGGTAAGGAGTATAGTTTAAAGGTTTGTCACCATAATGCTACTATTAGAAAGCAAAAACCACCTCGTTACCTCAGTGACCAAGCAATAGAATAATGATTTTGTCCCTACACCAATCAAAATATTTGAAACAAGTTGTTATATCATGATTTATCAATAAGGTACTAACTTTCAACAGTCTTTCTAAAAGTTAGAGTAATGGCCCACAAGGAAAAAAATTCTAAAGAGAAGTATCCTGAAATAGGCAAGAACTTATTTAGGGCACAATTTCTCAACCTTGGCACGATTAACATTCTCAGGCTGTCCTGTGCATTATGGGATGTTTAGAGTGTGCCAGTGGCACACTCCTCATTTGTGACAACCAAAAATTTCTCCTGGCATTGCCAAATGCCTCGTGTGTGTGTGTGTGTGTGTGTGTGTGTGTGTGTGTGTGTGTGTGTGTTTGATTATGGGTGGGAGGAGGGATGGTAATCATCCTGGTGTGGAAGCACTGACTCAAGGTAATGATATCTACGTATTTGCTAAACCTTCTAAGCTCATTTTTCATCTTCTTTGTCTTTTTTTTTTTCTGTGTATGGGCCATTTTATATACATGTTTCCTGCATTGGATAAAGAAATTTGAATTAAAAATACATTTTATATGCTTAAATTAAGTTCTAAATTTTAAAAAATGACAAAAATATTGTACCCCATCCCAAAGTGAAATGTATGCAAAAAAACTCCACGGAATTTAGACATCCAACAGAAGAGTGGTTTCTATAAACTATTTGCCTACATGACTTTCTGCATGTTAAATTCTGTAAGCTGTATATTAAAACCAGTTTCATCATTTTATGATCATTAACATAGGTAACTTAGTCTGCATGGGGTGCTGAACTTGCTGTGAATTAACCCTTCACTCACTGCCTGCCGCATTTTGGTGATCACATTTTGTTCTCTGCCACTTCCTGCTTAACAGTATGATCTACAGCCAGCTAGACCATGTCTGGATGTAGCCTGAGATATAACCACAGGTTCAGAACACCCTGTTATAAAGGTAACATTATTAGGGGGTCTCATGTCATGGTCACTGTAGTCCTTTGGATCTTGGTCTAAATTGTAGCATTGTCATTTTGTCATTTACTAGCTATGTGTCCATAGGTCAGTTACCCAAACTCTCTGAGCCTTCTTTCTTCATACATCAAAATGGAGTAATATCTATCTTACAGAATTGTTGAGTATTAAATTACATCAGACTCTTTCACAGTGTCCAGCACAGAACAGGTACTTAATAAATGTTATTTTTATTATTACAACGTAGTTTAATGGTTAATTCCACAAAGGTTTTGTGATTCCCTACTGTACCAAAAATTGTTTGCTCAAGTTCTTAATCGTCACATAAAAATATAACTGAAGTTGGTCTTCAAGATTAGAGAACCCCAGTTCAGGTCAATACCTATTGCTGTGTCCACAATTAATACTTAATGTTAATTAAATACATTAATTCATTAACAAATGGCTTTGGTAATTTTTATTCTTATTTTTAAATGTATTTTTATATTGATTGGAAGCCATATGAAAACATCTTGCACCAGCCAAAAAACACATGAACCACACACAGAGTATCTGATGAAATCAGCATTTTCTCTACAGCCCCTGAAAAGATGTGATTGGGGTGGACTTCATTGCAAAAGGAGAAAAAGCTTTACAACATTTGAGGGTGTGATTAAAATATGTATTTTTGTCCTTAGGTTGAGTAGAAGAACAACTTATATATATTCAATGTTTCACTAGAAAGCACATTCTTGCTCAGAGATGTAACATACATTTGCAGTGAAATGATTCTATATAGTTTCTCTTACAAATTTTGCCAGCACCATGTGGAAGAACACCAAAGGATTTACTATTTTTATAAATCCATTCACCTAACTTTCAAAGACTTTTTTCTAAACACCAATTGAAATTGTTTTTATTAATTTTATTTCTTCTTGAAATGCTTATAAAGTCATCAAAGGAACAGTCGTCAAAATGTAAGGCAAATATGAAGTACAGCTATAAAAGCTCAATAAATCAAATGCTAAGAAAACATTTTTCTTAATCAAAATATTTGAAGAAATAAAAGGAGAGGCTTAGGAGCTATTTTGTGAAATCTAATGGAAATGAATAAATATATTTGAGTATAAATATTTTAACAGATTCATTTATTTCATTTACAAAGAGAGAAACTAGTAAAAATCAAACATACACGAGGAAGAAAAGAGAAAATAGGAAATGTTTTCATTGATTTTTTTTTTGTCTTATGATGGTTAAATTCTATATTCTCAGCAGAGAACAGGGCCATCATTATCTTTGAACATGTCTAAAATAATTCTTCAGGTCTTTGAGAGGATTATAAAACCAATTTTGAGATCTTAAACCATTAAGGCTAATATGAAATTATTCACAAAGTATTAAGATTGCCAAAGGAGCTTTCAAAATAGGTTAGTAGAAACCTCTCATTTTATATAAAAGGAAATTGAGGTCCGAGTAGATGTGCTATAATCCAGTTTATGAGTCAGCCAAAATAAGAAGACTCAATATTTAGTTGTCTAACCTTGTTTTTTGACCCCGTAGGTGTATCCAATGTTATTACCACCTCACTTAACAGGCTTAGTGGAAAATGACTTTTGACTATTTTCTAAGATCAAGTCCGTATTCAAAAAGAATTTGCTTCTAAAGCTTTTCCAAGAATATGCCCCAAAACTTTGAAAGTAAGTAACAGTGACAAAATATTGCCCTGTCAAGTTAGTATTGTCTAGATAGCACTACCTAATAAAAGCATTTTCTGACAGATACATGGAAAAACTAAAACAGTTAAATAAATGTTAATAATTTATTGTATTTAACTCATCAAAAATTTAATAATTTCAACATGTAAAAAGTGTTTAAAATTCTTAGCTTATATTTCATATTCTTATTTTCTTACTTAGTCTTCAAAATCTAGTGTGAATTTTATACTTACAGCACATCTCAGTTTGAACTAGACACATTTCAAGAGCTCACTAGCCAATTGGGGCTTGTGGCCACCATATTGGACAGGGCATATCTAGAGTGACAATCATTATTCAAATTCTGCATTAAAATTAAATTTCTTGAGTTTAATTATAAACATGGACAATTGTTGAATAAATATTCAGTTGGTAATTTTAGATTCCTAAAACATTGGAAACTTACTTTGTTCTTATTTTCTGAATTTCATATTACATGTCTATTGGATTTCCCATGTTGATGTTTTTCCTTTTATTTATTTCTTCATCCTTTTCTGCTCTACTCTGGGAGAATTCCTCTAAAAGCTCTTCTAATTCATTGGTTAATTTTCCATTGTATCTTATCATATCTTAAAGTTTCCTATTTTACATTTAAATTTGATAATTTGGTTTTTCAATTGAGGCACTATTTGTTGATCCCAGAATATTCTCCTTGATAGATTCCATTTCCCCTTGAATCTCATATTATGGATTATATATTATTAATTTTCTCCCTTTGGATTTATTTCATTTGATCCTCAGAATAAGTTTTCCTTCTTTGTATTTGTATTATTTAACCATTACATGGTTAAATATTATATTTATTATATCATATGTAATATATATTTATATATTATATTATGCAATATATTATATTAATATTATATTGGTAATGTATATCAAAATGCTGTGGCAAAAATGTGGAATGCATGTATAGGTTAGTTAACATTAGTCCACATCCCAGGCACAGGTAGTCAGCCACTGAAGAAACTAAATTCCTTAATCAGCAAAGGTTTTCAAATAACATTATTTAAATATACACCAGAGGGAACATTAACATAAGAATCGTTGGAATTTAGTTGGCGAATTTTTGAAGCACTTAAGATATACAAAATGATTGCATGGTAAACACATCTCTGGCATGAACAATATGCAAATAACCAGTATTCACAGGAGCTGAACATCCTTGGAGCAACACATGACATCTAGAACTCTACATGGTCCAATGTCTGTCTCACAAGGAGTACTGTGTAATTAAAGCTAATTTCAAACTAAGCTGATTCTACTGTCAGATATGTTTGCATTTACCTTTGAGTGATTTAGCAGTCAAGGTCCTAGTTAGTCTGCATTCATCCCCAAATTTGCAAGAGCATGTTGTATGATTGTTTTTATTGTTGTCTTCTTCTTAATAAATGTTGGTTCATTTGGCAGATTTGGTCCAAACCTACTTTTCTTTTAACAACCTGGTAACCAAGTGCCGTATAAGATACACTGAACTCAAATCTACAGAGACTATCAATCCTTGAACAGCAAGTTCAGAGCAGCTGAATATGATAGATAGGTTCAGTCTTTTTTCCTACTTTCTTTTCATAATTAATTGACAAATAATTGTATATGTTTACAGAGTATAATGTGATGTTTAGATATATGTATACATTATAGAAATGTTAAATTAAGCAAATTAACTTATCCGTTACCTCACCGCCTTATCAATTTTTTATAGTGACATGTTTAAAATATATTCTGTTAGCAACTTTGGAATATACAATGCATTATTAACTATGTTCACCATTCTGTACAATATGTCACAAAAACTTATTCCTCCTAACTAAAAATGTGTACCCTTTGACCAATTTCACACCTTTCCTCATGCCCCAGGCCTCAGGTAATCATCATTCTACTCCCTGTTTCTATGAGATAGACTTTTATAGATTCCAAATATAAGTGAGATTATGTAGTATATGTCTTTCTGAGCCTGGCTTATTTTACTTAGCATAATGTCCTCCAGGTTCATCCACGTTGTCTCAAATGACAGACTTTTCCTCTTTTTAAAGATTATATAGTACTCCGTTATATATATAATAGGAATATATATAATGAGATATATATATATATATATATCACATTTTCTTTATTCATTTATGGACAGAAAGTTAGGTTACTTCCGTATCTTGGCTACTGTGGATGATGCTGAAATAAACATGAGAGTTTAGATATCTCTTCAACATACTGATTTGAATTTCTTTGGATATACACCTAGAAATAAAATTTCAAGATTATGTGGTAATTCTATCTTTTTAGTCTTTTGAGGAGCCTCTATACTGTTTTCCATAATGGATGTATTAACTTCCCATAAACAGTTTACCAGGGTTCCTTTTTCTTGACATGCTAGCCAATACTTGTCATCTTTCATTTTTTTAATTATAGCCATTCTAACAGACATGAGGGGATATCTCACTTGGATTTTAGTTTGCATTTCCATGATGATTAGAGATTTTGAGCATTTTTTCATATATCTGCTGGTCATTCCTATGTCTTCTTTTAAAAAATGTCTGTTCAGGTCTTTTCCTCATTTTTAAATTATATTCAAGAAATCATAATCCTATGACCTATTCAAGAAATCATAATCCAGACCAATGTCATGTAGCTCTCTTCCTATATTTTTTCTAGTAGTTTTATAGTTTCAGGCCATATGTTTATGTTATTAATTCATTTTGAGTTAATTTTTGCATGTGGTGTGTGAGTTCCAATTTCATTCTTCTGCATGTGAATATTTCCCAACCACATTTATTGAGGAAATTATCCTTTCATTGTGTTTTCTTGGCTCCTTTTGCTTTTTTTTTTTTTTTTTGAGACGGAGTTTCCCTCTTGTCATCCAGGCTGGAGTGCAATGGCGTGATCTCGGCTCACTGCAACCTCCGCTTCCCGGATTCAAGCGATTCTCCTCCCTCAGCCTCCAGAGTAGCTGGGATTACAGGCATGTGCTGCCACGCCTGGCTTTTTTTTTGTATTTTTAGTAGAGACAGGGTTTCTCCATGTTGGTCAGGCTGGTCTCGAACTTCCTTTTGCTTTTCTAATAATCTCTCTGAAAATTATCACATGATCTCACTGAATGCCCACTGTACAGTATTTTTTCAAAGAATATTTTTAGGTATGCATTATAATAATACGAGAACTGCTCAATTACATAATCACCAAAAGATTTGACAGAGAAAGAAAACTGAATTTATCACCTCATGTCTACGATTTCATTTTTAAAGTCTTAAAATGTGTATTCCATATGCATGAAAAATAACCTGACACATTTTTATTTATTCAATACAGAATGTTCTATTTTTAAGTCTGTACATTCTGATAAAATTTGTTTTCCTTTGTGATGATCTTATATTAAGGAGGCTACATAATTGTAGGAGTAATAGATTGAAAATAACTGGGAGTCTCTGAAAAGATGTTAAATATCCTGGAACCCTAAATGACTCCAAAAATGATACTTCGTATTCCAAATGAAATAAAAACAATATATGGTGCTAATTTTTTACTTAAAATATTTGAAGCAGTGTCTTTGATAGAAAGAAGAAATGTTGGAAAGCCATTTTTTAGATTGTAGAAACAGGAGCAAAAGTCTGTAGTTCAGGTAGAATGAATACGGATGTCAAAAAGTTATCCATCGGGGGAAAATTCTGAATCCTGATAGTTCTCATTTCCAATTATAGTAACAGATACAGTATTTTAAAAAACGCTGCAGTAAAATCCAAGCTCTGCCCTCATCTGACAGTTTTTCATCTGCTGCTTTCTTTTTCTATTTAGCAAATTAGTCTTTACAGTATATATACATATATATGGTATATATATATATACATATATGTATATATACCATATATATGTATAATATATATACATATATGTATATATACATATATATGGTATAATATATATACATATATGTATATATACCATATATATGATATAATATATATACATATATGTATATATACATATATATGGTATTATATATATATACATATATATGTATATATACCATATATATGGTATAATATATATACATATATATGTATATATACCATATATATGGTATAATATATATATGGTGTAAAATTCTTGCATCTATGTCATAAGAGTTTTTCCTCATCTGTGGTATAACATATTTTTATATGTGATCAGCTACTTTCTGCTTGAATCTTTTCCATGTGACAAAGCAGTACATTTAAAATCAAACTTCTCACTGTTACTTTTCAAATGTCAACTTCAGAACAAGCCTGAAATATTACTACTATTGGTAAAACTACTAAAGGGTGATGAATCTTTATTAAATATAAAAATAATGCAGAAATAGGTCAACCAGTCTCATGAATATTGCAAACTAAAGGAACATTCATTAGGATAAAACTCAACAGAAGATAGGGAGACATTCTGCCTTTAAGCTAAGTATGTGATTATTGTGGCACTATAGATTTATAAAGCATATGCCATCATTTCATTTTCAGGTGTATGTGTCAATGTATTCAAATTCAATGACCAAGACATTTTATTGAAATGTTTTCTACCTTTGATTTTAGATCAGATGCACAAATGTAAAAGAAAAAAATTATGCAAGAATTTATTTTTTAAAAAACAAGCTTATACAAGTGAAAAGAAAGTTTAATTATGCTATCCTTGTATCTTTCCTCACCCACAGATATGCAGTGTTAATACAATGAGAGTTACTACATAAAACTATAGCATAGTGACACCAGGAAATCATTAATTAGTTAAGTCTTCTTAACTAGTTAATTAAGTAGTTAAGTCTTCTAATTGACTAAACATATTAATTATGTTTAATATTTCATTTTTCTCACTATGACAACAAAGCAATAAAATATGTGATATATACAATTTTAATCTCAAGGTTTGAAACCAAAGTATTAGCATGGAATTAACCAACAAAATTAAACTAAGCACTTCACTCAACTGAAGTTTAAAATGGTGTTGGACTTTGAGTCTAATTTATTGTCATTTAGGCTTATTTTGTTAAATTATATGAAGATAACCATGTTAATGTGAATAGATTTCCAACCAAAATTTTGTTAAAAAAAAACATATTGGCTCATAGCTGATGAGCACAATAAAATATTTTTTCTCTTAACCTTTTCTATTTTATCTAGCCTGATTATCTATTTGAGGAGCAGCTCTTGAAAAGCTATTCAATAATAAGTAGAATGTCCGTTTTGAAAAGGCACAGTCTTTAGGATTTAGGAATGTGGTCCTGAGAATTAGAGAGAATTTACTTAGAGAGGAAATTATATAGTGATTAAAGCACAGTGCTTTAACAAATTATATCAGGGATTTTACAGAAGGATTCTATTTCATTCCTTAAATACTACACAGTTAAAGCTTAGAGTATGATGTTACCAAAGAGATTATACTATTAAAAATAATGGTGAAACCCAGTTAATAGTATGAGAGGATTACATTGATAATGTCAAGGGTGGCCGGATTGTTCAATATTATTAAAGCCAATGGTAAATGAAATAGAAAAAAAAAAGCAAAAGGAATAATCTTATCTAGCATAACTGGAAAATATTGTATTTTCAATACCCAAGTTATGGAATTTAGACACATGCGCATGTGTGCATACACATGCATAAATATATACTGGTTGAGTATCCCTATCCAAAAGGCTTGGGACCAGAAATGTTTCAGATTTCAGACTTTTTTTGTATTTTGGACTATTTACATATAGGTAATGAGACATCTTCGGGATGGGGCCCAAGTCGAAACATAAAATTCCAAGTTTCAGATACACATTATACACGTAGCTTCAGGGTAATTCTATAGATTGTTGTTAATAATATTGTGCACCCATCACATGAGGTCAAGTGCAGAATTTTCCACTTGTAATGTCAGTTTGGTGCTCAAAAATTTCAGATTTTGGAGCATTTCATATTTTGAGTTTACAAGTTAGGGCTGCGCAACTTTTACGTTATTTTAATAACTCATTCACAGAGACTAGTTATTAATAAATGATGCCTACAAATTGGCACTAGTTCTAGCATTAGTAACTCATGGAGTTGCGAATTTTTATTTTGATGCAGAGAGGAATATTTCCCAGGAGAAAAAATGTGTAAATTAAAGTTCCTTCCAGTTCAAAACTTTTATAAACCAATAAACTGGAATTTGGATGCGTTAGTAATCCAGACTGAAGATAAACCCAAACCTTCTTAACAAGTAAGTATTTTAATCTAGGAACCAACCTAAACAAATTTTTACCTTTATATCCAAGACCTTACAACAGACTATTTATAGAAAATAAACAATGTACAATGAATGCACTTAAAAATTAGCTTACAAGGAGCACAAAATTGTGTTTTGCTTATTGGAGTAGCTTTTTTTAAATTATCGTGTAACACATGAAAGCATTTTTTTTTTTTTTTTTTTTTTGAGGCGGAGTCTCGCTCTGTCGCCCAGGCTGGAGTGCAGTGGCGCGATCTCGGCTCATTGTAAGGTCCGCCTCCCGGGTTCACGCCATTCTCCTGCCTCAGCCTCCCAAGTAGCTGGGACTACAGGCGCCCGCCACCACGCCCGGCTAATTTTTTTGTATTTTTAGTAGAGACGGGGTTTCACCGCATTAGCCAGAATGGTCTCAATCTCCTGACCTCGTGATCCACCCGCCTTGGCCTCCCAAAGTGCTGGGATTACAGGCGTGAGCCACTGCGCCCGGCCGTAAATTTTTTAAATAATAAAAAAGTTTGATATTCTATAGGGAACACGCTCAACTGAACCTGTTCATATCCTCCTCTCTTATTGTCTCCATTGAAAAATCGTCTCTATAACTGCAAGGCTACTCATTCATAAGATATAAATATATGATGTATCATATATTTTTATTTATTACCCATATGTAACTTAGAAAAAAGAGATTTTTGACTCTTTGACATAGTAGAATATTTTTTTAAATAATGGGAATTTCCATACATGCCAGCAACTTAACTCAGCCTTGTTATACATGCCTATAACTGGGAGAGTTTAGGACAAGAATGTGGATGAGCAGGCTACTTATTTTCATTTCCATGAAGATTGATTAAAGAGCATGAGTTGAGTCATATTTATAAGTAACAGTTTTTTAAATTTTCCTTTTCTTCTATTTTCCTTGGTAGTAGGTGCCTAATGATATTTATTTACATTTAAAAAATGTAGCTATGATTCTTTTTTCTCATTAACCAAGAGAACCAACACAACTTTTCAAAAATAAGCTGGCTGTTCAAATACAAGGAAGCTAAACAACATACTTCTGAATGACCAATAGGTCAACTAAGAAATTAAGAAGAAAATTTTAACATTTCTTGAAACAAATGAAAATGGCAACCCAACATACAGAATATGTGGGATCCAGCAAAAGCTGTACTAAAAGGGAAGTTTTATAGCAATAACTGTCTACATCCCAAAACAGAAAAACTTAAATAACCTAATGATGAACCTCAAGGAACTAGAAAAACAAGAAAAATCCAAATAACCAGAAAGAAATGATAAATATCAAAACAGAAATAACTGGAAATGAGAGGAAAAATTACAAAAGATCAACAAAACAAAAAGTTGAATTTTTTGAAAAGGTAAATGGAAATGACAAATCTTTAGCTACACTAAGAAAAAAGCACAAATAAAATCAGAGGTGAAAAAGGAATCATTACAACTGATACCACAGAAATACAAAGAATCATTAGTGACTGCTATGAAAAATTATATGCCAACAAATTGGAAAACATGTAAGCAATGGATAATGATTGGATACATAAAACCTGCCAAAACTGAACCATGAAGAAATTAAAAAACCCGAAGTGACCAATGATAAGTAAAGAAATCAAAGCAGTAAAAAAAAATAATAATAATATCCTATCAAAGAAAAGCCCAGGACCTGACTGATTGACTGCTGAATTCTACTAAACATTTAAAGAACTAATACCAACTTTACTCAAACTATTTGAAAAAATTGAAGAGAAGGGAATATTTCCAAACAAATTATTTGAAGCCAGCATTACCCCAGTATCAAAACCAAATAAGGACGCAACAACAAAAGAAAAATAGCTCTAGGCCAATATCCGTGATAAACACAGATGTAAAAATCCTCAACAAAATACTTGCAAACTGAATTCAGCAACACAATAAACAGATCATTCACCATGATCAAGTGGAATTAATCCCAGAGATGCAAGGATGTTTCCACATATGCAAATCAATAAATATGACATATCACATCAACAGAATCAAGGACAAAAATGTGATCATTTTGATCAATGATGAAACGGTGTGCAATTAAATTCAACATCCCTTTGTAATGAAAACTCTTAACAAATTGGGTACAGAAGGAATATATCTCAACATGATAAAGGCCATATATGACAAACTCACAGCTGTTATACTGAATGGTAAAATAATGAAAACTTTTCCACTAAGATCTTGAACAAGACAAGTATGCACACTTTCAGCTGGGTGCAGTGGCTCATGCCTGTAATCCCAGCACTTTGGGAGGCCAAGGCAGGTGGGTTACCTGAGGTTGGGAGTTCAAGACCACCCTGACGAACATGGAGAAACCTATCTCTACTAAAAATACAAAATTAGCCCAGTGTGGTGGCACATGCCTGTAATCCCAGCTACTCGGGAGGCTGAGGCAGGAGAATTGCTTGAACCTGGGAAGTGGAGGTTGCGGTGAGCCAAGGTGGCACCATTGCACTCCAGCCTGAGCAACAAGAGTGAAACTTCGTCTCAAAAAAAAAAAAAAAAAAAAAGACCAGTATGCACAATTTCACCATTTCTATTCAACATACCACTGGAAGCTCTTTCCATAGCAATCACAAAAGAGAAATAAATGAAGGAGATCAAAATTGGAAAGGATGAGAATAAATGAAACTTGTTTGTAGACAACATGATCTTATGTTTAGGAAAACCTAAAGACTGAAGCAAAAAACTCTTAGAACTGATAAAAGAATTCAGTAAAGTTGCAGGACGCAAAATCAACATAGAAGAAAAATCAGTAGGATTTTTATATGCTAACAGTGATCAACCTAAAAAAGAAATCAAGAAAGCAATATTGTTTATAATAGCTACAAAAAACACCCAGGAATAAATTTAACAAAAGAAGTAAAAGATCTCTACAAGGAGAATTATAAAACACTAACAAAATAAATTGACGAGAACCTCCCCCAAATGGAAAGATATCTCATGCTTATGATTGAAAGAATTAATATTGTTAAAATGTCTATATTAAGTAAAGAAGCTTCAATGCAATACCCATCAATACCAGTGTCATTTTTGACAGAAATAGAAAAAAAAATCCTAAAATTCACATATAAGCAGGAAAGACCCCAAATAGCTAAAACAACGCAAAGCAAAAAGAGCAAAACTGGAGGCATCACACTACCCGATTTGAAATTATACTACAAAGCTATAGTAACCAAAACAACATGATACTTGCATAAAAACAGACACACAGAGGAATGGAATGGAGCCCAGAACCCAGAAATAAATCCATACACTTACAGCCACCTCATTTTTGACAAGGCACCAAGAACTAGAAAGTCTCTCTCTCTCTCTTTTTTTTTTTTTTTTTTTTTTTAAGACAGAGTTTCACTCTTGTCACCCAGGCTGGAGTGCAATGGCATGATCTCTGCTAACTGCAACCTCTGCCTCCCAGGTTCAAGTGATTCTCCTGCCTCAGCCTCCTGAGTAGCCGGGATTACTGTCACCATGCCTGACAAATTTTTGTATTTTTAGTAGAGATGGGATTTCACCATGTTGTCCAGGATGGTCTCGAACTCCTGACCTCAGGTGATCTGCCCGCCTTGGCTTTCCAAAGTGCTGAGATTACAGGCATGAGCCACCACGCCCAGCCAGGAAGTCTCTTTAATAAATACTGCTTGGAAAACTGTATATCCCTATGCAGAAGAATAAAATTATATCTCCATCTTTCAACATATATAAAAATCAACTCAAAATGGATTAAAGACTTAAATATAAGACTGGAAACTATAAAACTAGTCAATAAAAACATTGAAGAAATGCTACAGAACATTGATCTGGCCAAAGGTTTTTTTGGGTAAGACTTCAAAAGCACAGGCACCCAAAGCAAAAATTTAAAAATGGTATTACCTCAAGCTAAAAAGCTTCTGCTCACAAAGGAAACAATAAAGTGAAGAGAGAACCCACAGAATGGGAAAAAATATTTGCAAAGTATTCATCTAACAAGGTATTAATACCCAGAGAATAAATAAGGAATTCCAACAACCCAATAGCAAAATATTAATGATAATATGATCAAAAAGTGGGGAAAAGATCAGAATTGACATTTCTCAAAAGAAGACATACAAATGGCCAACAAATACAGGAAAAAAAGACTCAACATCACTAATCATCAAGGAAATGCAAATAAAAACCACAGTGGGATATCATTGTACTTCAGTTAGAAAGGCATTATAAAGATTAAAAAATAGCAAATGGTGACAAGGATGAGGAGGAAAGGGAATACTCGTACAACTACTGGTGGCAATTTAAAGTAGTACAGCCATTATGGAAAACAGTACGGAAGTTCCTCAAAAAACTAAAAATTGAGCTACCTTATGACCCAGCAATCACACCACATATGTCCAAAAGAGAGGAAATTGGTATATTGAAGAGATATCTGCACTCACGTACGTATCACAGCACTATTCACAATAGTCGACACATAGAATCAACTAAGTGTCTACTAACAAATGAATAGATAAATAAAATGTGGTATATATATACACACAGCTGAATTTATATACATATATATATACAGACACACACAGAACTGTATATATATACAGAACTGTATATATGTAATTTGTAGCAACATGAACAGAACTGGAGGTCATAATATTAAGTAAAATCAACCAGTTACAGAAAGACAAACACTGAATATTCTTACTCATATGTGGAAGCTAAAAAGTGGATTTCTTTTTTTTCTTTGAGATGAAGTTTTGCTTTTGTCATCTAGGCTGGAGTGCAATGGCACAATCTCGGCTCACTGCAACCTCCGCCTCCCAGGTTCAAGTGATTCTCCTGCCTCAGCCTCCCAAGTAGCTGGGATTACAGGCACGTACCACCACACCAGGCTAATTTTTGTATTTTTAGTAGAGATGGGGTTTCACCATGTTGGCCAGGCTGGCCTCGAACTCCTAACCTCAGGTGATCCACTTGCCTCTGCCTCCCAAAGTGCTAGGATTACAGGCGTGAGCCCCAACGCCCGGCCTAAAAAGCAGATCTTATGAAGGTAGAGAATAGAATAGGGGTGATATGGTTTGAATTTGTGTCCCCACCCAAATCTCATGTCAAATTGTAATCCCCAATATTGGAGGAGGGGCCTGGTGGGAGGTGATTGGATCATGGGGCTGGATTTCCCCCTTGCTGTTCTTGTGATACTGAGTTCTCCGGATATCTGGTTGTTTTCAAAGTGTGTAGCACTTCCCTCTTTACTCTCTCTTCCTCCTGCTCCAGCCATGTAGGATATGCCTGCTTCCCCTCTGCCATGATTTTAAGTTTCCTGAGGCCCCCCTAGTCATCTTTCCTGTACAGCCTATCGAACCATGAGCCAGTTAAACCTCTTTTCTTTATAAAATACCGAGTCTCAGGTATTTCTTTATAGCAGTGTGAGAACAGACTAATACAGATGGTAACGAGAGGCTGGGAAGTGGGGACAAAGAGGGGTTTGTTAAGGGGCACAAAAATACAGTTAGATACAAGGAATAAGTTCTAGTAATCAATAGTAAAATATGGATATTGTAGTTATCAGTAATTTATCATATATCTTAAAATAGCTAGAAGATTTGTAATGTTCCCAACACAAATAAAGGATAAATGAGGTGATGGATATCCCAATTACCCTGATTGGATTATTACACATTGTATACATGTGTCAAAATATCACATGTATCTCCAAAATGTGTACAGATTTTATATGTATTATATATAATACATATATATGTATACACATACATATATATGTACATATATGTATGCATGTGTAAATATTCTACTCTTCCTGAAAAGAAAGAGCTGGAGGAATCCTGTTTCACCCAAGATCACAGTGATGACAGTTTCCTAAGAGCAGAGGACATTACTGATGTCAGCTTGGTTTGTGTTTGAGAATATTCTATGTATTGCTTATAACACTTCAAATCCAATAAAAACAACTCTTCTCAGAGGTGTAAAAATTTAGTTAACCATAGTGAACTACATCTGACTCCATTATTACAATTCATGCCTGTCTTCAGCTTTAATGCTATCAATAAGAACAGGAATATTTGGCTTATCTTCAACATCTTCATACCATCAGAGAACTCCAAAGTTAACACAGGTAACTCTACTTTCCCTCTTAAACCTAATTGAATCATCCATTGGACATTTGTACATTTAACCAATATCAACTGTATATTCCATAAGACCAACACTCTACCAAACTGAAAGACCCAAAAGTAAACACATTAATTCCTACGTACCCCTTCTCTGTCTCACACCTTATATTCTATTAATATACTTTTTCTTATTGTTCATAAAATATCTGTTAAAGAAGTGTTAATTGTCTTTCTAATAATCATTTATCCTTCTTGTTTAGTAACTCAATTCCAAATAGTCCATTTAGAGTGGCAAAATATTCAGAAAAAAATTAAATATTTCCCAGCCAACATTGCTGCTAGGTGTGACCACGTTGCTAAGTTCTGGCAAATAGGTTAGGTGGGAATTCAGTGAACCTTATGAAAAAGAGAGAAAAGACTGGGCCCTTTTACTTCTGGCTCCCTGCCTTGCATATGGAAATAAAAGTTGAGCTGCAGCAACTATCTTGGACAATAAAAATTGTCCAAGAAAAAAACATATGGTGGAGCAAAGTGATCGAAGGAGCTTTTGTCTCTGTTGACGTTGTGTTGCTATTACCTAGGCCTAGAATACTTATCTTCATACTTGGATCATCAGAGAGAGAAATCAACTACTACTTATTTTCGCCACTGTTATTTCTGGTGTCTGTTACTAGCAATAGAAGAGAATTCCTCACATAAACCAAGTCCTCAAGAGTCTAGGCTCTCTCTCTCCTGTATAACCAACCCCCATAACCAATTAATCTTTGAGTCTTGTCAGTTTAATTTCTTAAATTGATTTCAAGTTTTATCCTTTCTCTCCACCCCCACTTTCATTGCTTTAGTTCAAATACTCATCACCTGTCACTATACCATTACAGTGGATCTAATTCTGCTCCCATCTTGCTTCCCTAAGATATGTTATCCGCATTACTGCCAGAGAATTCTCTCTGAAGTGATTATCTGATCATCATCCTCTCTTCTTCTCCACAAGCTCAAACACTTTCAGTGACTGATTTCAAACCAGGTATATTTTTTAGCGTGGCAAAAATATGAATCTTGGGTATTAGCCTTCTATCTGGCCTTATGATATAGAAATATCAAAACACTGGTAAGTATCTAAATACACCTTCTATGCCTTGTCAATGCCTCTTATTTTCTGGAATGCCTCATTTCAGATTTTTGGCTGTAAAACTCTTAATCACCATAAAACCCTTAAGTTTCTCTTTGAAGATTTTATGACTCTCTGACTTTTGAAACAACATTCACTCTATAACATTCATTATACGCAAGTCTTTGTTGTATATTATACTGTAATATTGTTGTTTATATGCATCTCTATTTCCTTTACAAGACTATAGGCAATCTGAAGTTAGACAGAATATATGATTCATTTTTATACCTCAAATTCCTGTCTCGATGCCTGAGGAATATACAGGGCACTTGGGAAGTATTTGAGGAATTTGTATTGTAGTGTGGCTTCTCTCTGGGATACCATTAGTCAACCAACCCTTGAGGGATGGTGACATCATGGATCATTCTAATTAAAGCCAAAATCATTCAGGATTATAATCATCTATGTTAAATGACCTTTTGAAATTATCTTGTGCTAAGCTACTGCCATGGTTGGGCTGATCAGAGAGGGCAAGGGTCTTGGAAGATTCAAAGATAAGCAAAACAAACGGCGGTAGAATAATGTAAAGACCATTTTGGTAATATGAGTTATAGCCAGCAACATCAACTCACCTTTGCAAGAAAATAAAACAACATGATAATAAATTAATATTTTGCTAAAATTCTTCTCTTTTTATCAACTTTTATTACACAGACTTTATATTCTGTCCTGTATTTATAAACTTCATTTCCATATGCTTCAGTTGTGGTTATCATTTAATTCAGACCCAGGCAATAGATTTTTAGTTCTATTTTTTAAAGTTCAGCAAATATAGCTTCTCAGTACTTAATATGACTAGATGTCTTAGATGTTTAGAAAATATTTCAAATAGGTTTTTCTACTGTTATGAAATATTTGCAGTCTCCTTTCCAGATACATTTATGATTTTAAGAGAAACAGTTAGTTTAACTACATTAGATAAAATTTTTTGGCATTCATCTTCAGTATGTAGTGACTAGTAGAGAATGAATCATTTTCTCCTAATACTTTACCCATTAGAATTGAGTATTTTATTTCCCTCATCCGAATCTATGATAATCACTACCAGATGAGCCCAATTTTAAGAACAGCCCATTATTTCCATAGTACTATTTGTATCCTCTATGTATGCTAAATAAGGAGGCCAAAAATCTCAATTTGGAAGCTTATTCAACAAATCACCTTGATGGCTGGTCTATTTATTACTCTGCTTTTGCAGATATAGTGCTATGACTAAACTCAGATGCAGGTAAAGTAAAATACAACACTATGTTTTTCAGCTTCAGGGACTCTGGCCTATTCAAATACTTTTTTCATAAATAAAATAGATTTTTAAAAAGTCTTTAGAGATATATCTTTTAAAATTTATGATAGAATTTCTTTCCTATCTGACTTACTGTTGGCCTCATTAAAATTACTGGTACAGAAAAGCAGTTCCAGTCTTAGTTCCAAAAGAAAATAACATGGAAAGACACAGGAGTGAGTGAGAAGATTAAAAGATATTTTGAAACTACTTTTTAAGCCATATGCCATTGCATTTTCCCTTGCTGAATTTTAGGTAACTTTCCAAACATTACAGAACAAGCATGTATTGGAGATAGGTCTCATTCCTAGGTTGGCTGGCTCTGAAGTTGTACATTAAACATATTTTCCTGCAATGTCTCCTGTGGATATTAGATTAATATTTGACAAAGCATGTTCAATTAGATTCAAAATGATTTAACAAAATTTGAGAACCTACCATCATCCAGTTCCAAGATGCCTGACACTGTAGAGCTCACATTCTGGTAGGGGGAAACAATGAACAATAAACATAATAAATAAGTTATCCACTATATTGGAAGATTATATATGCTATGGGAGAAAAATTGCAGGTATAGAGGATGTTGGAATATTTGTGAATTGATTGTTTTTGAATTGTTTTAATTTGTTAGCTTGTACCCCCCCATGGGAAACAATTGTATAACCTAGAATATGGTGATATTATCTGGCTTATATTGATAATACAGAATGAAATCTTACAGTCTTCACTCATTTCCAAAGTTACTTAGGTCATTTTGTGTTTTTTTCCAAATGGTAATTTTATCAGATTGTTTGAACATTAAATTTATCCTGATTGCAATCCAAAATAGTTACCTAAAGTTTGCTGTTTTGTGCGTATGTGTGTGTTTACTTTTATTGTATATTTGTTTTTCTAAACTCTTTGGCACAATTTTCTGCAGGCATTCAGACTGCCACAATATAAGTCAGGAGAGGGCGTTTTCTTTGTACTGCCAATTCTGATCATTTAAATTTTGGTTTGTTTGGGTTGTGACTTTTTTGTTTTTGAAGTCTGAGTTCTTTATCTGTAACAATTATACTTTTATTTTTCTATGTCCTCCAATGCCAGTTTTCTTTTTCTCCCCCTTCCCCCACCCCCCCACTTCTACATTCACAGTTGAACCACATTATTAGGAAAGGCGCCTTGATGAAAAGATCAGGATAGGAGCTCTGAACATTCGTCAGAGTTTTCCCTAAAGTAATAAAAATAAAATACAATAAAAAAACCTAAAGAGCATCTTTCTTCTTTTTTTTTTTTTTTACATCTCTTGTGCTGTATCAGTAGACAGAACTTTGGTTAGTTTCATGAAATGCAATATCTAACCCCTTGTTTTCTGGGAAAGGAAAAAGGAACTGCAATGACATGAGGTTGAGAATGTGGATATCGCCTCATTCACCCACACTCATTCTCAGACTGTAAAAAAATTCCTTACCTTCCTTCTAGCTGGCAGGCATACAGTACCATGTGGCAAAGATACAGAGAAGGTGGGCTTGAGACTCGCCTCCATCTTCCTCCTCAGTAGCAAAGGTCAGGCTGCCTTTTACAACAAAGCACCACAGCTGACACAACCCCTCCTCCTCTCCCAAACCAGTCATTCCTATTGGCTCCGGACAGAAGGCAGAAAAGCTACTTCTAGCCTTTCCTGGGAAGAAATAGTTGTGGGGTTTTTTTGTTTTTGTTTTTGTTTGATTTTGTTTTTCTTAAATAAGTAACTCCATTGTTTTTCTCTTTTCCAAGATGGCTGATGTTCTGGTTTTCTACGAAGTCTGTGCTTACTTAGGTCACTAACACCTCTGCTGTTCGTGGTTGCAGCTGCTGCCATGGCAGGATTTTCAATGTGATGTGTTTTCAAGCATCACTTATTTATCCTCTCATTCCCAAACATTCAGCATCCGTGCACACTCCTCACTTATATTTTAGCTCGCCTCTTCAGGGAGATTGTGTTCTTAATTGTGATGTGATATTAGATTTTTTATTACAGTCTGCATTCCATCCTGGATCCCAGGAATTCCTAAATAATTTTAATTAGAAACAACAAAAATAGATGTATCGCCCTGGGCAACATAGAGAGACCTATCTCTATAAAAGAATCTAAAAATTAGCCAGGTGTGGTGGCACATGCCTTAGCTACTCAAGAGGCTGAGGTGAGCAGATTGCTTAAGCCCAGGTGATCAAGGTTACAGTGAACAACGATCGTGCCACTGCACTTTAGCCTGGGTGACAGAGTGAGTGCCCATCTCTAAAATAAATAATTTTAAAATAATAAAGTAAAATAGAATTAGGTACATTAAGGTATGATCTTGGTGCTGTAAAGTTGCATGAGTTTTGAAAAATGCACAGTTTCATATATCAACCGCTATAGTATAATTCCAAATAGTTTTACCACCCCCAAATCGCCCATGTTTCACATATTAAACCCCAAGCCCCTCCTGCAGAACTTCTGACAATCACTGTTCTTTCTACTGTCTGTCTCTATAGTTTTGCTTTTTCCAAAATGTCACAAACTCAGAATCATATAGTATATATTCTTTTCTAACTGGGTTCTTTAAGTTCGAATATACATTTAAGGTTCATCTATATCATTTGTGACTTGATGGGTGTGATAATTAATTTTATGTGTTTACTTGACTGGGCCAGGGGGTATCCAGATATTTGGACAAACATTATTTTAGATTTTAAGATGATATTAACATTTAAATAGGTAGACTGTAAATCAGGTTTCCCTCCCTAATGTGAGTGGCCCTTATGCAATCAGCTGAAGGCCTAAATAGAACTACAAGTCTGACTCTTCTATCAGTAAGAGGGAACTCCTCCTGCCTATAGTTAAAAACAGTCAATGCAAACAACTGGAATGACAAAAACTGAATTGATAACCAAAACTCTTCATTAATGAAATGAAATTGTGTTAGCCAGATTGTGATGAGGCATATGATACCATGGTCCCCACATTCATGATGTGAGAGTTTGCTGAAGCCTCAAGCCCAAGCATCCAAGTCCAAAACTTGGAGTCTTCAGGAAACCTTCCCTCTGAGGTCTGGCTGCTATCTCATTAAGAAGATTTTAATTTATCTTGCTCATGTGAATACCATTCACCAGCTCTTCCTAAATTAGATATTAGCAGTTTCCTTAGTGCAGCAGAACTATTGTGCTGAGCAGAAAGAAGGAAATGCAAATATGTGAAGTTCAGAAACTAGTTTTCAGTCTTGCCAAGCAGGTCTCCAAATACCAAGAGAGTAGTAACCATTTCTACACCCGGATGTCATTAAATTCATGTTGTTCTTTATGCCAAAATGAAATCAGAGCTTAACGTGGACAGTCGAGATTTAGCAGCCACCTGAGACAAAATTGCTGAAATGTTTTCACATACGAAAAAACAAAAACAATCAAATAAAAACTGCCTATGGCCTTTGCTCTACTGCCAATACTTTTAATTCAGTAGGAAGAGGTAGGTTCTACCACTAAGATACTCTTCATTAAAATGAAAAGAAAATTAAATAACTACCTTATGAATTTGATCAATGTAGGCATACAATATTCTAGCTGAGTAATACCTTCAATGGCAGGGCAGAAACGCTGTCCTTAATGTGTGTTTATTAGCAACATTTACCTGGAAAAAATAGAATGTATATAAATGAGTATATTTTCCAGTTTTTCTCTCTTATTCTCTAAATGATGGTGTTCTCTATCAGGGGAAAAACTATGTCTGGGGAAATACAAGAATCTTAAAAGTAAGTAGAGCCTGTTCTTTATTTTCAATAAAGTACATTCAAATTAAACAATTATAATTTTGAAAAAAAAAACAACTATTGCTTTTTTAAATGCAGTAATGCTCAATAAAACATACCCTATCCCCTTTACAGGAGGATACATCAAAATCTCCTGGGGGAAAAGCATAATATTTTTAGATTATAATAATATGCAGACAAGGGTTTAAAAAGATCTAAAATGTTTTACTGTAAAATATGGCTATTTCTAAATGGCACTTCTTTTTGTAATTAGACATATTACATTTTGTATGTTTTACAAGGACCTTCAAACTTTTCAAAGAACTATGGCCTAAATATTACCATAAACATTGCTTAAACCATTTGAAAATTTTCATCTTCAAAAAGCTAATGTAACTGACAAGCAGGATAAGAAAATATACCACTTTCCTTTACATTCCTATACCTATAGCCTTTATTTGTATAACTATGCAAAGCCAATGGATCTGGCCCCACAACATATTATATATTAGCACAATTGTGTTTAAAGTAGTGGTTTATTAAGAAACTAAAAACCCTATAAAAATGCAAACTCCTGGGCCTTAACCTGAGAAATTCAGATTCATCTAGTTATTTTAGAGAATTCAAAGGTAATTTATGGGAAACCATGCATTTTGATAAACATTGCATTAATGAATGGAAATCTGCTTCCATGAAGGAAAGCTAGAAGAGCATGTCACAGGCTCTGAGGACATTTTTAAATAACATCTAAAGTAGCTTTGGGCTATGACAACAACAGTTTAATAAGTGCATAGTCTTCCCAGTTAATAAACTTCAAGGCAAAGTTTTCTTGAATGCTTGAATTGTAAGTTCATCTTTCTATGAAACCCACTGTGCTATCACTTATGGTATAGTTTAGGGCATGCTATTTCTGGCCTCTTTCTTCACTGACAGAAACCTTCTGGACCACAACATATTATCCCATGCATAGACTACTGTCTTCTGTGCATGGGATGATATGCCTGGTCTCTGGTGATTTCTGCTACCTGCCCTCTTCCTGCATTCTTGCATTCTTCCCCAGCTCCACATTATTTGGAGTTTCCCAGCTAGTAGCACATTTTGACTGTTAAGAAGAAAAGTTACCATCCATTGAATAACAAGCTGGGGAGCTGCTCAATAGCAGTCCCTAAGTGCCTGCCACCTTACTGAGTAGAACACATTGCCTGGAGGAAAAAAAAAAAAAAAGGAAATAGTTCCAATAATTTTGTCAGTTAATCATTTGCATTAGGTGTAGACAAACTTTTGACACTTAAGATTGTAAAATATTAAACATGTTATAGCTTTCTCTGGAAGCCTCTAGGATGACTAACATGAAATTCTACTGGAAGTCCAAGGGAGAAATTTTGAGTTTCTGAGAGTCATGCTGTTTTCTGCTTGTTTCCTTTTGCCAACTGGGAATGATTATCCCCATATGGATTATTCTTGTTTCTCCCCAAAGGCCAAATGTCTTTGGGTTCCTTAGTTTGAGAGTAAAGGATGAGGGAGAAGGCAGGGGACAAAGGAATGCAGATTCTTCACTCCATACTGTTATCAGACATTCTTGTTGATCCTTAAGACTAAAAACTGTGTAGTGCTCACTCTAAAATATAAACAATCCTTCATTCAAATTGGAAAAAAGTTTATGCTTTTTAATATACATTTTTGACAAGTGCAACTTATCACTTAAATTACATTATTACTGAATTCAACAAAGTTGTAATCTGAAATAGATTTTCAATACTTCTCCCAAGAATATTAAGTCAATGGCCTCTAATATTATGTGTGTATTTTGTTTACAAAGAAAATGAGCATGGATCTTTATTTCCAGATGTGTTTAGAATATCAACTTTTGTATATTAACAAAAGGTTATATCAGCTTATCCCTTTCCTTAGTTTAAAAATAAAGCTTTTATTTTTAAAAGCTTTTATGTCACAGAGTTTTTCAGTTATCTACACATTTGAATTATTTCTAGCATTCTTTCTTCTAATTAACATACTCCTGATAAAAAACATTTGATAATATTTATAGTGTTTATGCACTACCTGCAGAGCATTGATTCCTAACTAGGGTAACTCATATGCCAAAAACCACTTGGGTTTAGATTAAAGTAAATTAGACACATATAGCACACTGTTTGTACTGAAACATTTTAAAATAAATTACTACATGAACGATTTAACACATTCGAAGAATATCAGCTAAATTTAAATTCTAGAACAACAGCTATTTGAAATTTAAAAATTTATGTGTCACCACAGGCATTCCACAGCAACTCAAATGCAACATGTCCCAAACCAGCCATTCCTGTGCCCCCATTTTCAGTGAAAAAAACCGTGGGCTGTAACTGTGCATTATATTTCATTCTTTTTGCTCCTTCACCCATCACAATATAAATTTCCAAAATCCATGAATTCTAACTACTGAACATCATGAGCATCCATTTCCCTTTTTCATTCTCAAAGACCCACTCCTATTCCAGGCAGTCATTTTTTTCTCCACAGGGTTCCCACAGTATTTTCTTAAATGAGCTCCCTGCTTTCAGTTTTCTCTCTCAAAATTATCCTACAATTCCACTAATCTCTCTGAAGCGGTAGTACTATTCTGTCATTTCTGCTCCTGGGCCACTTTCACCACCTTAGCATAGGGTCTTCAGGAGTAAGGCTCTTCAGAATCTCATCTTGGCTTATTTCCGTACCCTTGAGAGTCATCACTTCCTGTTTGCTTCTCTAGTACCCATCTACACAGCACTTCTTTTACATCTTCAAAATGTCCTATTCTACCTTGCCTCAGGGCTGTGCACCTACTATTTTTGCTCCTGAAACAACTCCACCTACCCCCAAGCAACTTCATTCCTTTATTTGACTAGCTTTTCATTTAGGGGTTAGACCTTATTTGTTCTAGAAGTTTCCTTTCTCTATGTTTTAACAGCATCTGTGTAGCTACTGCTGTGACTCTTCTCATACACTATTTGCCATAGACTATAACCTCCAGGAGGGCAAGGAGCAATATTAATGTTGTTCATTATAATATACCCAGGCACAGTGTCTCACATATAATATATATATTTAAAATATACTTTTTGAGTAGACTAGTTCATTTTAAGTATCCATTTTCAGTGTATAAAAGCTGCATCTTCTCGATTGATAACAATGCTCAGGTATATACACAACATATAAAGAGCAACATCAAGATAAATAGCTCCAGACTCAGTACCTTATGTGATGGTCATGATTCCCAGAAGAAATAGTCAAAATACTTAACAACTGGTATGACATGGCAGCAACCAATCAGGACAGACCACCAAGCAATCAGGCTCAGCCATAAACAAATAGAATTGCTGCACTGATGCATACCTGCTAAAATATACCTTTTGTCAATACCTCACTGAAATTGATAAATGACATTGTCATCTAAACAAATTCTCGATTGACTGCATCTCTCATCTTTTATGTACTGAACTGTCATAACAAATCCTGACTCTTGAAGGAGTCATTCAATGAGTGGTAGAAAGAACTGGGACTTTGGAGAGGTCTAGGCTTGACACTTCTTCCTGAGGGCTGTGGGTCCTCAGGCACCACTTACCTCTCAGAGTCTGGAAACAGGGATCATAACACCTACTTTTCAGAGGCTTATGAGGAGTATATCAGTGTGTGTCCAGGTCCTCACTGTGGTTGACACAAAGTAGAAGTGATCTTGGATGCTATTCTTTACTCCTCATGGCCCCTGCATGGATTATTTTCTTTGTTTCTCTAACCTCTACTTCTCCAATACTGTTCCAAAAAGGAAATAAAGAGATAAGCAATATATTTTCTTGTAATTTTTTTTATTAACTCTATTCTAATTCTGGTTTTCTTCTCTTCTATAAACTTTGCATTTGTTGCTGATTTTCATCATGCTACTATCTGACGCCTCAAGGAACAGTCTGGCCAAAAAGTCTTTAGACAATGGCTCAGGGCCTTTTGTCTTATAAAATTCAAACTGCAGTGGAATTCCATTGAAAGATATTTTCCTGTTGTAGTGCCCAACCCTTAAATGAATATTCCCAAAGGATCTATCTTTGTTTGTTTCATACTCTTACACTCATGACTTCAAGTGATATCTCCCAGTCTACATCTATACCACGTGCTCTTCATCTGACATATACACTTGTTTTTCGCTTGATTGATTATCTCAGCCCTAGTGTTTCAAAATAATTATTTATCCTCCCATTCTACATTTCCAAAGCTCTACATCATCTCCCTCCACCAAATCCTGCCCTTAACAGCTACCTAAGTCAACGAAATCAGAAATCTGGGACCCACCTGAGATTGCTCTATCTCTCATCACCTCTACCTCAGAAAATACCTGTCCTTTTTGCCTTTAATTAATTTATTTACACACTCATCCATTCAGTTATTAAATGAGAATTCACTGAATGGCTATTATGTTTCAGGTACACTGAGGAAAACAGGAGACAAAGACAGACTTGGCTCCTGCCCTCAACGAGGAAAAGGGAGGAATCAAAACATGACTTGATTTTGGGATTTTCTTCTTACTTCAAATGATTCAAATGATTTTTGCGAAGCTCAAACTGAACAAATAGGTAAAAATACGTTATAAATTTGCAATACTCTATTCTTCCTTGTACTATAGTTAATTTTATGTATGTCTATCTTTTTTCCCCAGATAAGTGAGGGGGCCACATGCCATTCATTTTGGCAGAGTGTCTTGCACCTAGTCTATAATTAATGAGTGTTCATTGAGTTAAAAGAGTGAGATGAAGTGAATGCTGAGATGACAAAAGACTGTATATGATAAATAATCTCCATTGAGAAATATATTCACAACTTTCCATTTCAGGCTTTTAAAAGTAAATTGTAAGTTATTAATCATTCTTCCAGCTACATTTTTAAGCATCCATGAATGGAGTGAACCAAGCACTTAATGATACAGTACTTCCCTGAGGAATAGTATTCCCTGAGGAATAGTCAGGGTCACTGAATTGAGATATGCGTTGAATCACCACCTGGTTTGAGAAATTTGGGAAAAAAATTAAATGCTTCCTCTCAAAACCTAAGTTCCCTAAGTGCTTCCCCTTTGATTAGATCCTCTCCCCTATGAATTGTCCTAAATTTATTCGTAAAGGACACCTAATTATTAAGTGGCTGCGAGCAAGGCCATGGCTTCTGCAGACACCACAATTTTGACCTCCTAGAAACATGGCTTCCCAGACAGTGGTAAGAAGCTACTCTGTTAATGGTCTCAACACAGCAGGATAATGATTTGCCCAAGGATAAGTCTTAAACTTGCAAGGAAGAACATTTAATGGAATAAAAAAATCCCCTTCCCCATATTTGCACCTGACACAATATGTTATTAACTTTATAAATATTAAATATAAGAGTAGACAAAGAGTTAAAAGAAAGCCAAGGGAAAATATAATGTGTGTGCTCCATTTCGAATTCCTATGATTTATAAGCTGTTTTTGAACCTGCTTATTTCTTTCCGGACTGGTATAAAAATAGCATGTTCAATGTGTTCTCCCTCTTAAGAATACTAGGGGAGTTCAATGGGAGGGAAGGGAATAGAATAAGTAATGAAAAGTTTACCATGCAAATTTCAGCTCAACAAATAATGCAATACTTCTTCTTCAGACTAATGTACATCTTATGAGAGCTATTTTTAAATGTATGCCTTCTCTGTTGACTTTGTGCTTAAGGGAGTCTACAGAAAACATTTGTAAAATGAACTTACTCATTTGGTAGAGTATTTCTGATTCCTCCATCCTACTCTCTTAATATGAAGTAGCACTACTTTGATTAGATATTAGTTGACTACTCTTTCTTCTTCTACTATACTTAGGTGACTACTCTTTCTTCTACTAAGGATACTCTATTTATAATTGCTAATTAAGGAGAGGTTAAGGCTCATCCACAATTCCTCCAAAGGAAGAACAGCTTATGTAAGACTCGTTTAAAACAGCATGCATATTTACACTGTGACTAGAAATCAAACTTCTCCACTGAGGCAGACTCTTGCCTGGCCAGCATCAGTAATCTCCTATCCCATTTCTAGTAAGAGAACTTCGGTTTTCAGGCCGGCCATGGTGGCTCACGCCTGTAATCCTGGCACTTTGAGAGGCTGAGGTGGGCGGATCACCTGAGGTCAGGAGTTCGAGACAAGCCTGGTCAACATGGCAAAACCCCACCTCCACTAAAAAAAAAAATACAAAAATGAGCCGGGCATGGTGGCGTACCTTGGGAGGCCGAGGCAGGAGGTTTGCTTGAACCCAGGAGGCAGAAGCTGCAGTGAGCTGAGATCACGCCCCTGCACTCCAGCCTGGGTGACAGAGTGAGACCCTATCAAAAAAAAAAAAAAAAAGGAACTTCAGTTTTCCTTTAGAGAAATAACTTTCTACTCTCATTCAATCAGAGCAACTGTGATTGGTTCAGAATGGGCACAGGATACAACTTGAACTCAAAAGTCCCACTCTAGAATTTCACTGCTTGAAAAAAGCCTTTCTTTCTTCTGATGTTGCTAAACTTTTAGAAAATAATTCTCAATTTTTCAGGACCTTGCATAGAACGAGCCAATCTGAGAAAAGAGCCAATGCAGAAGAATACAGAATCCAAATATAGAGAAACATTTTCCTGAAGTGATTGCTGAGTTCTTAGATCTACCTTTGATTAGATCTCACAGCATACCTGCTTCCTTAGTTAAATAAGCCAACATAGATGCTTTGTTTAAGCTAGTTTGACTTTTGAGTTGGGTTTTCATCACTTAGAACTCAAAACAAAAATTCTCACACATTTTCTTTCTGCAGAACTAGCAGGTTTTAAAGGGTTTTCTGTTCAACCATCCTAAAAGATAACAAGAACTTTTTCCATAACTGAGCTGTAGTTGGTTGAGTCCTGACTCATCACTTAATATGCAAGTGAAAATTGAACCACAGTATTAGATGGTTGATACAGCCTTAAATGTCTAGTACAGTTTTCATTAGAGTTTTCTGAGCAGCAGATGTACAAATGCTTACCTTTCCCTTATAGCACACTTTTATAGGTTTTCTAGAAGTCTTGCGGGATATTCTCAACTATAATTCCCATACTGGGACACTGTTCTGGCTCTCCGCTGTCTACTGGTAGTACACTCCTCTACTGAACATCTCTCTGTGGTCACTTCAATATTCTAGAAACTCTCTTGGGAAGAATCTTTTTAAATAATGCACCTTCAATTGACTTTTGTATATGGTTCAAGATGCATTTAGTTCTCTATGGATATCCAATAGACTAAACGCCATTTAGGTAAAATAACTTCGTTTACTCATTGTACTTTGTCATAAATCAAATGATACGTGTTTTCTCTCTTCATGATGTTTTTCCCTCTTTCCTGTAAGGAAACAGAGGGACAAATCATTTCAGTCCTTAGGGATAAGCTGACTCAAAACTGATTTACAATCATTGTAAGTCTTAGTCACCCCTGATTTACTCCACTATTAGAGAGTAATCCTTCAGGATTCCCAGCTAAGAGATTCGGGCATATCCTCAGCACCTTAAAATAAACAAAACTAGCTCTTCTTTCTACTTTCCCTCTGGTAGGATTCTTAGCTGCTTACCCTGCAGAACTTAGTCAACAGAAGCACCCAGGGTAAAACTGATGTGGCATATTACTGTCATTTGTCTGTGCCTCTCTTTTCTCAGAAATCTTGCAACTTCAAGTTGTGAGTGCTTTTGCAGACTTAAATCTGCCTTTCTCGCTCCTTGGTCATGTAAGATTTCTTAAAATGTTTTGGCTTCTCAAAGCCAGCTTTTCAGCCTCTTTATAAGCCTTGAATTGCAAAATGCCCCAAGAAGAAAAGCAACATACAGAAAAAACTATTAGATCACATGTCAGTGCAATTAAAAATAGGAAAACAATAGAGCTATCAATAAAATAAAAAACTGGTTCTTTGGGGAGATCAGTAAAATTGACAAATCTCTAGGTAAGCTAAACAGGAAATAAGAAGGGAGAAAGTACAATTTACCAATATCAGAAATAAAGTGAGGTCATCACTGTTGATTCCATAATACAAACAACTCTATGCTCACAGATTTTATAACTTAGATAAAACTAACAAATTTCTTGAAAGACACAAACCAGCAAAACCTCAAACAGGGAGTAATAAATCATCTGAATAGGCCTACATCTATTAAATGGATTTAATCAACAATTAATAATGCTCCAAAAAAGAAATAATTAGGCCCAGATGGCTTCTCTGAATTTTATCAAGCATTTACAGAAAAATATGATACTTGTCCTCCACAATTTATGCCAGAAAATAGAAACAGAAGAATGCTTGCTAACTTAATGAGGTCAGCATTACCCTAATACCAAAACTGAAGAAAGAAAGACCAGTATCTCTCATGAACGTAGATACAAAAAACCTCCTCAAAATATTAGCAAATTAAATCTAAAAAGTTATAAAAATGTTTTACACCATGACCAAGTAGGATTTATTCTAAGCATACAAAGCTGACTCAATGTTGGAAAATCAGTGATGCATAAAAAGCATTTGACAATATCTGATGTCTATTTCATTCAAGAAAAAACTCTGAGCAAACCAAGAATATGGTGGTGTTTCAACTTGATAAAGAACAAATACAAAAAGCTGACAGCTAATATAATACTTAATAGTGAGTAATTGGATGCTTTCACCCAAAGACTAGAAACAAGGCAAGTTTGTCTTTACTCACCACTCCTATTCAACATCATACCAGAAGTCCTAGCTAGTGCGATGAGACAAAAATAAATAAATAAAAGGTAAACAGATTGGGATGGAATAAATAAAACTCTTTTTGTTCACAGATCATTTGGTTCTATAGGTAGAAAAATCTCAAGAATCAGTAAAAATCTCCTGGATTAATAAACTATAATAGCAACATTGCAAGATACAAGGTAAAGCTTCAAAAGTATTTTGCTTTACTATAAGCCAACAATGAACAATCAGTATTGGAAATTTTCAAAATATATGTCAGTTAAAACAGCACCCTCAGAAATGCGATACCGAAGTATAAATCTAATAACATATATATGATGTATAAAAGTAAAGAGATATTCCATGATCATGGAATGAAAGATCCAACTGATTTGAAATATTACATCCATACAAAAATCTGAACACAAATGTTTATAATAACTATGTTTATAATTAGCAAAAGATAGAAACAACCTTCAAGAGATGAATGAATAAACTGTAGTACACTCATACAATAGAGTATTATTTAGGGATTATCTTAGTTTATTTGGGTTCTATAATAAAATACCTTAAACAGGGTAATTTACAAATAGTAGAAATTTATTCTTCACAGTTCTGGAGGCTGGGAAATCTAAGACCAAGGCACTAGCTGGTTCAGTGTCTGGTAAAATCTCACTCTCTACTCCCTAGAAAGCACTTCGCTGCCATGTCCTCACATGGCAGAAGGGGCAAGACATCTCCCTTCAACCTCTTTTATATGGGTACTTATCCCATTTATGAGGGTCACCTCCTTAAGACCCCACCTTTAATATTATTGCATTGGGTGTTAGGTTTTATTTGAATTTGGGGAGGACATCAACATTCAGACTAAATAGCAGCTATAAAAACAAAAGAGCTATCAAGCTACAAAAAGATATGGATAATTTTTACATGCATATTGCTGAGTGAAAGAACCAAGTCTGAAAGCCTATGTAGTATTTGACTACAATTACATGGCATTCTGGATAAAGTAAAACTATAGATATAGTAAATAATTCAGTGGAAGATATGGGTTCCACAGAAAGGTTGGATAGGTGAATCATGAGGCTTTTCTGGAAGCAGTGAACCTCTTCTTTATGCTATCTGTTGGTACGTACATGGCATTATAAACATGTCAAAACTCATAGAACTTTCTAGCATAGAGAGTTAACCTTAATGTTTGCAAATGTTATAAAAATAATTTAGGAGGCTGAGAATCCCAGGAAGTAATGTAGATTGTCACAAGATAATCTAACTGTATTACAAGTGTTGGAAACAATCTCACAGAACTGAGTGGAGTGAAAGGTGCTAACCCAAATAACTTTAGAAGTGAGTGGAGTCTGTAAGACTAAAGGCAAAAGGAACTGCACTTAAGCCCTATACCTTAGGTGATAAAGTTCATTCCGACAGGGGTACGGGTTAGCAATTCCAATACTGCTATACCTGTATACTGAAACTGAACAATTAAGTAAATGTATGGTGGATGGTGGGAGTCATGTCCTTTATTGTTATATGGGAATCTACAAAAATATAGGGAGGAGGCTAAGATGATCCATGTGGAAATGGATTAGAGTTACATACCAGTATGACTTTAGGTTTAGCTTAATATAGATACTGAAGGTTACATATAGATGTATTTGTAGATATATGTTTATACGCAGGTTGGTATACATGCATATATTATCCTTTCTGTCAGTTGAGAGGGTCCACAAGTAATGATAACCCATAGAAACTAGCATACAATGCACACAAAATTTGCTTTCTAATACCATACTCCAAAAAGAAAGAACAAAAAAACCCAAAGCTTCTTGGATAAATCACTGATTCTAAGACTAAAGACAGAGTTTAATGACCAAAGCTAGAAGAGGCTAAGAAACAAAATATCTTAAGTAGTATTATACTATAACTCAAACTAAAAATAAATATCTATACATTTATACTGATATAAATGAATGATTAAATAAATAAATATAAATAAGAACAAGTAAATCTCTGTGCAGAAGAATTTTCAAAAATTTGTGTAGACACTCCACCCACAAAGAGGGAGAGTGTAACTATATTATAACGACATATCTTTGTGTCTCTGGGTATATATACATATACCCTTGACTCAGTGCCTGGATCATAATAATTACCAATAAAAAGGAATACTTGTGATGATAGGTGACATAATTGAAATATAATCATTAATATTAATTATTTAATAATAATAGATATAGAGGCACTGGTAGAACCACTTGGAAATCTGTTTGATTGTATCTACCAAAGCTAAATATTTGTATAATCTGTACCTGAGCAATCTTATTCCCAGGTAAATCAAAATATAGATGTAAAACCTTCCAATGTGCATATTTTATCAAATGGCACGTATTAGAATGTTTATAATAATATTATTTATAATAGGCCAAAATTATAACTATCCAAATGCCCATCAACAATAGAATGTATGAATAAATTTTGGTACAGTCACAATCTATGGAATAGCATAAAACGATGAGACTGACAATCTACAACTACAAGGGACAATACAAACAAATTTCACTAACGTAAGTTAACGAGGCCAAATATAGGGGAAAACATACTCTATAATGCCAATGATATAAAATGCAAAAACAGGAAGGAATGCATGTTGTTAGAACTCAGTATTCTAGTTATTACTGAAGGCTGTTGGGATTGATAGTGACTAGAAGTAGACATAGGGGAGTTCTGGGTCTCTTGGTCTGGATGCCGATCACATGGATGTGTTCAATTTGTAAAACCCTATCAATCTACAAACTTAATAGCATTTTATATATAGTTTTTTTAGAAGATAAAAACATAGAGAGGCACTATGTTGTAATATAAAGGACACTGCATGTATGGAAGATATCAGTAAGTAGCTGCAAGAGCCTAAGAAACTTCAATTCTGAAACTGAGTTTCTATATTTACAATATATCACAGGGTTATTGTAAGGATTAAATAAAATCAAAGTACAAAAATTAAATCAGTATTAACCATGACTGACTATGTAATGGATTTCAGACTGCTGAATTGTGTCATTGATGGGGAGAAATGAGTGGTATATTATTCATTTTCAACTACATTCCAATTTTTTTATCCAGAGAATGATTATGTCAAGCTAAGTCATCCATGCGGTCCTGTACTTATGAACTCATGCCACATGGTATGACTGCCAAGTGAATGTAAGGTGAAATAAGATAAAAATTGCTTCCTTACAGTGTCAAAGCATTCTGATGCTATTTGGGGCACTGTGTCATGGTGAGAGGATTATTATGACTTTCAAGATGACTGTGTTAAGATTGCACCTGGAGAACTTAAAAAAAAAAATTGGCAGCTCAGAAGCCTCCAGCAGTACATCAAGTGGTAGGAGGCTTAGGATGCAGTACAAAGAAAGATAACCTATGAAGTTCCATACCTGTAAGAAATAAAGAAGAATGACGGGTTAAAAATGCATATAGTTTTGCTTTGTCAATGAGAACGAGTATAATAGCCCATAAATATCAGAAAAGCGTAAATTCTAAAATAAGAGAAGAATAAATAATTACAATCAATTGAATAAGGTATATCTGAGTAGTAGAATACCATCTTTAAAAAGATCAATTTAGGTTAAACACCAGAAAGAAAAGCCTGAGACTAACAACTGTTCAACTATAGAATATTCATTTAAGGAAGACAGTGTGAGTTCTATTTCTCAAGACAATACAGACAAAAGCAGGCTAAGCAGCCGGGGGTGACTTACAGGTAGTAATACTTTGTAAATTAGACGTGGGTTTGGTTTATCATCTAAAATTCTGAAATTTGTCTCGTTTAAACTTATACTAAAAATAATTAATTTCAGATAATTTAAGGGTTGGTTTTGATTTGTGTGTTTGGTTTTAGCCTGTCTTGTTAACAAATGTTTGTATCTGAGTAGGTGGATAAGAAAGATAAAAGATCTGTTTTATGGAAGATGTTAATGTATCCCTGTAGTGTCATTAAAACTAATGTTACTTTAAAGTGTTTTTTTTTTTGTAAAAAGCAGGGTTTTTTTTTTCTATTTCCAACTTTTAAAACAGTACAGGACGCCTCATATATAGACAATAAATATTTTTGGATAAATGATAAAAAGATTGAACTTAGAGAAAAACACACTCCTAAATTAGGCTCATTATTCAATATAAAATGAACTAATTATTATGCCATGCCAAATCCAATTTTCAGCACCATATTGAATCTTAGCTTTTGTTAGGATATTTAAATGCTGTGGAATAAATCCAATTTTTATATGTTTTGAAATAAGTTATTTTTTTTTGTTCCTTAAAACTCTTTGAAGTTATTTTAAATATTAGTACAGTATTAAATATTCTATGTGGAAATTAAATTACAATAATAATTTCAAAGTCTACCAACCTCTGTCTACTTAATATTTTGTAAATGTAATTGACAATAAAGAATAATAAATAAAACTACATTAGTTACAATAGACAGGTTGCCATTTTGTTGGAATACCACTTTCCACACAGAGGAAATCTGTTTTGCCAGATTCTTCTTCAGTCTCCCTCTATAAGTGAATGTTATACATATCATGCAAAGTATGATGGTAAGGATGAAGCAGATTTCATCAAAGACATATTAAACCTTAGGGGATAATTACATTCTCATAAAAGCAGCATTTGTTTACTCTTTTGCTGTCTTCTGGATTATAAATTATCTATTGTATATTATTGATATAAACATTCTCCTTAAAATTTATATATTAAGAAACAACACATTGTTTTTTAATTCAAATACTTCAACCTAAATCGTTATTTCAAGGATTTCTAAGCAAAGTCATTATAGTGGGAGGCAGAGGGAGACATTTTTTTTCTTCCAAAAATGGTTATGGCTAAGACTCCACAAACACAAACACAGGCAACAAAAATTAAAATAGGCAAATGGAACTATATTAAACTAAAAGATCTCTGCATAGCAAAAAAAAAAAAGAAAAAATCAACAGAGTGAAGAGACAACCTGTAGAATGGGAGTAGATATTTGGAAATTATTCAATCCAACAAGGGACTAATATCTAGAATATACAAAGAATTCAAACAACTCAACAACAACAACGAAACCCTCAGTAATCCAATTTAAAACTGGGCAAAAGAATTTCAAAGAAAAAATACAAATGGCCAACAAATATATGAAAAATATACTCAGTATTACTAGTCATCTGGAGATGACAATCAAAGCCAAAATGAGACGTCATTTCACCCCAGCTGGAATGGCTATCAGCAAAAGGGAAAAAAAATAAGAAATGTTGGTGGGCATGTAGAGAAAAGGGAACTCTTATACACTGTTGGTGGGAATGTAAATTATTACAGCCACTATGGACAACAGTATGGAGGTTTCTTGAAAAATTGAACATAGAACTGCTATATGATCCAGCAATCCCATACTGTATATTTATCCAAAGGAAAGGAAATCAGTGTATCAAAGGGATGCCTGCACCCTCATGCTTATTGCACCACTATTCACAATAGCTGATATGTGGAATCAACATAAATGTTCTTCAACAGACAAATGGATAGGGAAATTGTGGCAGCTATACACAATGGAATACTATTCAGCCACAAAAGAATAAAATCATGTGGAACATCACACACCAGGGCCTGTTGTGGGGTGGGGGTAGGGGGGAGGGATAGCATTAGGGGATATACCTAATGTTAAATGATGAGTTAATGGGTGCAGCACACCAACATGGCACATGTATACATATGTAACAGACCTGCACGTTGTGCACATGTACCCTAAAACTTAAAGTCTAACAAAAAAAAAAAAGAATAAAATCATGTCACTTACAGTAACATGGATGAAACTGGAGGAATAAGTCAGGCACAGAAAGACAAATACTACATGCTTTTACTCATACTTGGGAGCTAGAAACAATTCTGAGCACAAGAAAGTAGACAGTAGAATTGTGGGTACTGGTCACTGGGAAAGATGTGGAGATAGGAGAATGGAGAGAGAATGGTTAGTCAATACGAAATTACAGCTAGAGATGAGGAACAACTTCTGGTGTTCTGCAACATTCTAGGGTGAATATGGTTAACTATAATTTATCATATATTTTCCAAGAGCTGGAAGAGAGGATTCTGAATAGTCACAACACAAAGAAATTATAAATGTATGAGGTGATGGATATGCTAATTTCTCTGATTTGATCATTGCACATTGTATACACATATTGCAATATCACTATGTATCCCATAAATTTGTACAATTATTATGTGTCAACTAGAAATAAAAGAATTGTATAAGAGTTTAGGAGAGCATTCACAATGCAAAAAGTTGGAAAATGAGGTTTTTCTTGGCTCATCCTGTTCTCCTTTGAGAAGGTCATTGTCTTAATAAGCCCCCCTCAACCAAGAGTTCCTTAAAAGTTAAGGCCTAAAGCCCTAAGGAATTCATTGTATATAATGAGTTAACTTTTCTCCTATGTTTCTAAATGGTGTTTTCTATAAACCATCCCTGGGAGAATTGACAAAATACTCATTTCCTATGGGGCTTAATTCTGATGCCAAACAATGGTAGAGAAAGGGTCCTCTAAATCCATGTGGTTCATTTTAAGCCTATTCCCTGATTGCTCACAGCATCAATTCATCTCTCAGCCATTGAAACATTTTGATACTTCCAAGGACCTGTATCAGCAATCATACATAACAGTTCCATCAGGTGTCCTTCCACCTCCCTGGGCCCTGCCTATTTTGTTCAGAGTTTTAATTATGAATGAATATTGAACTTTGTCAAAGGTTTTTTTCTGTAAAGATAAAGATGATTGTGGGGTTTTTTCCCCATTTCATTTTGTTAATGTGGTGTGTAAAGCAAATTAAAATGGAAACCAGACCTTGAAAAATCGCCGATAAGACAAAGCCAGTTAAGCATTGAAATTAACCTTCACCTTGTTTAAATTGCAAACAAAAGTAGAACAACTTGGACCACTATATTAGTCAGGGTTCCCCAGAAGGGCAGAACTAAAAGGGTAAATGTATCTATGAAGGAGAGTTTATTAAGGAGTACTGACTCACAGGATCACAAAGTGAAGTCCCACAAAAGGCCATCTGCAAGCTGAGGAGCAAGGAAGCCAGTCCAAGTCCCAAAATCTCAAAAGCAGGGAAGTGGACGATGCAGCCTTCGGTCTGTGGCTGAAGGCCCGAGAGCCTCTGAAAAACCACTGATGTAAGTCCAAGAGTTCAAAAGCTGAAGAACTTGGAGTTTGAAGTTTGAGGACAGGAAGCATCTAGCACAGGAGAAAGATGGCGGCCAGAAGACTCAGCAAGTCTCCTCTTTCCACCTTCTTATGCCTGGTTTATTCTAGCTATCCTGGCAGCTGATTAGATGGTGCCCACCCACATTGAGGTTGGGTCTGCCTCTCCCAGTCCACTAATGCAAATGTTAATCACCTTTGGCAACACCCTCACAGATACATCCAGGAACAATACTTTGCATCCTTCAGTCCAATAAAGTTGACAATATTAACCATAACAACCACTTTTCATAAATGTTTGTATTGGAGAAAAAGAAAACTTTTCTAGCTCAGCCGATCAGAAGCAGCCAACTAAATTTACAGTTATATAACTAGGCACTTTCTAGTGGGAAAGACAAAATAGGGAAACTTTATAACTGGAACCAATCAAATATTATCTTTGTTTTACTTCTGCATTCATCCCATAAAAGCCTGACTTCCTTCAGTTTTTTTTCTGATTCAGAAATCATCGTTTGCTCAAATAAACTCTTTAAAATGTTTATTGTGCCTCAATTTTCTTTTAACAAATGTTTTCACATTGATTGATTTGTGTATATTGAACCGTTCTTGCATCCCAGAGATAAATCCAACTGGTCATGGTTTATAAATCTTTAAATGTGCTGTAAAATTTGGTTGGCTAGTACTTGATTTAGCATTTTTGCATCTATGTTCATCAAGGATATTGGCTTGCAGTTTTTTCTTGCGGTATATTTATCTGGCTTTGATATCAGGGTAATAGTATCAGAACTAAGGAAATTAGTTTGGAAGTGTTCTCTTCTACTTTTTCAAGAGTTTAGGAAGTATTGGTATAAATTCTTTGACTGTTTGGTAGAATTCACCCATGTAGCTATCTGGTCCTAGGCTTTTCTTTGTTGGGTGGTTCTTGATTACTGATTCAATCTCCTTTTTACTTGTGCAATTCAGGCTTTCTATTTATCCTTGATTCCCCTTTTATAGGTAATATGTTTATAAGTATTTATCTACTCCTTCTTGATTTCCAATTTCTTGGCATATAATTGAGTATAATAGTCCCTTGTGGTCATTTTTAGTTCTGAGACAGCCATTGTAATATCGCCTCTCATTTCTGATTTTATTTTGAGTTTTCTCTGCCTTTTCCTTTGTCAAGATAACTAGTCTAGTTGATTTTGTTTATTTGTTTCCAAAACTAACTCTTAGTTTTATTGATGTTTTCTAATGTTTTTCTAGTCTCTATGATTTATTACTGCTGAAGTCCATGATTTATTATTGCTAAAGAATAAAGTCTGTATTATTTCCTCTCTTCTGCTACTTTTTGATTAGTTTGTTCTTTTTTTCTAGTTCTTTGAGGGGTAAAGTTAGGTTATTAGAGATCTTTCTTCTTTTTTAATGTGGATATTTATTGCCCTAAGCTTCCATTTTAGTAGTACTTTTACTGCATCTCATAGGTTTTGGTATGGTGTGTTTTCATTTTTGTTGGTCTCAAGGTATTTTTAAATTTCTCTTTTGATTTTCCGTTTGACCCAATGGTTCTTCAAGAGTGTGTTATTTTGAGTCCATGTATTTGTGATTTTTCCCACTTTCTTACTGTTACTGATTTCTAATTTCATTCCATTTTGGTCAGAAAAAAATATTTGAATATATACTGTCATTGTGATACAGAAGTTAAGAAGAAATTACTTAGGCAGATAGTGAGGGTAAGAAGTCCTTGGTAAGGTTTTCCTTTTAGTAAAAAGCAGTCCCAAATTATTTTCCTTTCTAACAAAGAGCAGCCTGTAAAATCATGCTGCAGACATAGATGCTGGCAGTTGTGCCAATCACGTTCAAGATGGCGACTCTATCTTCCCTTCTCTTTATCAGTCACATGTGCAGTAAGAAGCAGACAAGATGGTGCCAGCCAAGGGGAAAGTTCATTTGCATAATAAGATTAGGGTGATGTGGCCAGCCTTTCCCCTGTGCTATGTAAACAACTAATCTGTGAGCCCTGTGTAAATCAGACATCACCTCCTCAAGTCTGACTCTAAAATCTGTCACATTCACCTCTGGCTGGTCTTTTCCTCTGGTAAGTCTCCTCTCTCTCACTAGAGAGAGAGCTGTTTTTCTTTCTTTTGCCTATTAAACTTCCACTCCTAAACTCCTTGTGTGTCTGTGTCCTAAATTTTCCTGGTGCAAGATGACAAAACCCGGGTATTTATCTCAGACAATGTAGACGCTTCAGTTGGTTGAGACTTTTTTGGAATTAACATGTGACCTATCCTGGATAATGTCCCATGGGCACTTGAGAAAAATGTGTATTCTTTGTTATTGGGTGGAAAGTTCTGTATATGTCTGTTAGGTCCATTTGGTGTATAGTGTTGTTCAGGCCTGCTATTTTCTTGCTGATTTTGTGTCTGGATTATCTGTTAATCATAGAAAGTGAGTTACTAAAGTCCCCTATCATTGTTGTATTACTATCTATTTCTCTCTTGTTCTGTCAATGTTTGCTTTAGATGTTTAGGTGTTTATATATTGGGTGCAAATATATTTACAATCTTATACCTTCCTATTGAATTGACTTTTGTATCATTATAGAATAAACTACTTTGTTTCTTGTGACCAAAAAGAAAAAAAAAAAAAGAAGCTTTCCTCAGGTTTTGCCTTCAGAACCTCCTAGATTTTGCAGCCTGATACCTGGATCCCAAATCTTCCACAAAGGCAGACTTGAGGAGGTGATGTCTGATTTACACAGGGCTCACAGATTAGTTCTTTACATAGCACATGGGAAAGGCTGGCCACATCACCCTAATCTTATTATGCAAATGAACTTTCCCCTTGGCTGGAACCATCTTGTCTGCTCCTTACTGCAATGTGACTGATAATGAGAAGGGAAGATAGAGTCGCCATCTTGAACGTGATTGGCAGAACTGCCAGCATCTATTTCTGCAGCACGATTTTACAGGCTGCTCTTTGGATTTTACAGCCATCTTTGGATGGCTATCAGATCATACTTTAAAAGGACACATGTGAGATGGGGACCTCTTATTCCATCATCTTGCTGACACCACTATTCCTACAAATGTAATTTTTAAATTTCTTATGATAATGTGAATGCTCTTCAAATTCAAGCTGATTTTTTGGTATCAAATGTTTCCCAATAGTGATCTCTAGTTGAAAAACTGCTTGCAACTGGCTTGCATAACACTAAAAGGGCACAAAGGTCACATAAATAATTTTCCAGTAAATGAGAAGACAGAGGTTCAGCACTACCCCTAAGATACATCCTCCAGATAATTTTACCTGGCCACCTCCTCCTTTTGTACATTTGACTCTATCACCTTATGGTGCTTCAGTGATTCTTAGTCCCCTTAGCATTCTTCCACAGGCCACTTTTCTCCGTGAAGTATGTTTGTAGTTGGTTACTTAAATAGATTCCCAAAAGACAGAGCACCTTCTTGGCAATGCTCAGTACCACAGAGGATAGCAGTAAATACTGGGTAATACTGAATAGTCTGCTGCTTGTGGTGACTGTAGATTGCAAACCACAATGGGAAGTATCCATCAGTAGGTATGGGAAAGGTCATAAGGTGATGAAGGAGGGTCTTCATTCACACTACACTCCACCCCACAAACCACTGTAAAGACTGAGAAGGCAAATATTTGCTGGCACATGTGTAACACATCTACTATGCTGCAAAGCAATTACACATTAGTACAAACCTTTGCCTTAGGCTATTACAAGAGCCACTCCTCCTAATTATCTCCTGTTCAGTTCTTTGACATGGTTTCAGTTTTTTCAATCCAACACTATATAATAAGATTGCAGTTGAATACTATATATTTTTTTTAAAAATTCAGATTCTTCATTGTATGATATTGTCAAAATGCACTTCTCACCACTTCCAATACTACATTTGTAGTCCAAGACTTGCTTTATAATTGTAGTAGACTCTTATTGCATCTAAACCCACTCCATCTCGCTACAGTTATATCTACAGCCAGCAGATTAGCAGACTGATCTAATTAAAATGTAAATCAGATAGTACTACTCCTCTTCTCAAAAACCTCTAATCTACCTACTTAGAATTAACTAAAACATTATCATGGTCAAATGGCCTTAAATAATCTAATCTCTGGCTATTTATTCAATCTCATTTTCAACTACTTTCCCCCAAACTCATAAAGTTTTACCCATTTTAGAAATACTCAATACTCCTTTCTGTCCTTTGCCTGCCATCTTTTTTCCTCAATTCTTCCTATGGTTCACACACTCACTTCATTGAATTATCTCTGATCATGTGCCACCTGCTTGATGTTCTCTCTAAAATAATCATCCATCACTTCTTCATTCTCATACTTTGATTTAATTTACTTTGCCATCTGAAATTATACCACAAATTACTTCTTTACTTGTTTGTTTCATGAATCACCCACAGAATGAAAACTGCCTAGGAAAGATATTCTATCTTATGTGTTATCCTCCTTTGCTAGAATAGTATCTGCTACATAGTAAGCACTCCATAAATACTACATCTTGCTTATATTCAATATTATTTCATTAATTGGTCTTATCCTGCACTTCTCAGAATATGTTTTTAGGGTCTGAGCCCACTATATCACCCCATTAAGATCTGATGTGTAGGTATGCATTTACTAATTAGAATAACTCAAAAGAAAAAAATATTTTAATCAAACCTGTTTTTGCATTATATAGTATCTATCTCCTAACCTAGGCTTCTCCAAATAAATCTGATCTGCTTATTTAAATTTTCTACCATTTATAGACAATAAAACTGTCAAGTCCATCAATAAAACTACAGCTTTTAAGCACCATTGGCTATGTACAAAGATCTAGACTAAGAACCATTCCTAAGTTGTCAAGGAAATGCAAAAGTTTTATTTTTTGGGATTTTGCTAATTGAATATGTAGAAAGTTAAATAAAATAATTATTTTTTATCATATATCTATTACCTGAAAAAACATCAATAGTACTTCTGTGTTTATTTACTCCCAGTAGTTGGCATATGTGCTAAGAGAACATAGTATTGGCTGAGCATAAAAAGCTTTCATTGAAGTCTGCAGAAACTTTATAAGTATTTAACCCTATGGCATATGATCTAATACAGTTACAGCCTGTCAGTGGAGGAATGAGCTTTAAACATTATTGGATTTTCCATATTCTTTATCCTTCCTTAATGGCAAAAGAATACATATTTTATAAAGCTTAAGGATTTCTAATAAAGAAAATTTTTAAGGCTTTTCATTTATTTCCCTGGCTTCTTAAACTAGGCAAATTAAATACAATATAACCTTAATTTCCATTCAGCTCTGATTTTTATTTCATGTCTTCTGGTAGCTTTGGGGTTGGTTTGCTCTTTTTTCTCTAGTTCCTTTAGTTGCAACATTAGGTTGTTAATTTGAGATCTTTCTGTGGCATTTAGCACTGAAAAGTGGTAAATTTTGATGTGGGCATTTAGCACTGAAAAGTTTCCTGTTAACACTGCTTTAGCTGTGTCCCAAAGATTCCAGTATGTTGTATCCTGTTCTCATTGGTTTCAAACAATTTCTTAATTTCTGTCTCAGTTTCATTGCTTACTCAAAAATCATTCAGGAGCAGGTTGTTTAATTTTGATGTAATTATATAGTTTTGAGCAATTTTCTTAGTATTGATTTCTATTTCTATTGGACTGTGGTCTGCGAGTGTGGTTGGTATGATTTTAGTGTTGTTTAATTTGCTGAGGGTGGTTTTCTATTTTATGTGGTAGATCTTAGAGTATGTGTCATGTGCAGTTGAGAGGAATATGTATTCAAAATTTTGGGTAGAGTGTTCTGTATATGTCTATTAGGTCCATTTAATCAAGTGTCAAGTTCAGGTCCTGAATATCATCATCAGTTCTCTGCCTCAATGAAATCTGTAATATAGTCATTAGGATGTTGAGGTCTCCCACTACAATTTCATGGTTATCTAAGTCTCTTCATAGGTTTCAAAGAACTTGCTTTATGAATCTGGGTTCTCCTATATTGGGTGTATCATATTTAGGAGAGTTAGGTTTTCTTGTTGAATTGAACCATTTGCCATTATGTAATGCCTTTCTTTTGTCTTTTTTGACCATTGCTGGTTTAAAGTCTATTTTGTTTAAAATTAGAGTAGCAACCCCTGAATTTTCTTTTTCTTTTCTTTTTTTTTTTTTTTTGAGACAGAGCTTCACTCTTGTTGCCCAGGCTGGAGTGCAATGGCACAAGCTCAGCTCACTGCAACCTCCACCTCCCAGGTTCAAGCAATTCTCCTGCCTCAGCCTCCCGAGTAGCTGGGATTACAGGCATGCACCACCACGCCCAGCTAATTTTGTATTTTTAGTAGAGACAGGGTTTCTCCATGTTGAGGCTGGTCTCAAACTCCTAACCTCAGGTGATCCACCTGCCTTGGCCTCCCAAAGTGCTGGGATTACAGGAGTGAGCCACTGCGCCTGGCCCGAATTTTCTATTTTTTTATTTGTGTGGTAGATTTTTCTCTGTCTTTTCATTTGAGTTGATGAGTGTAATTGCATGTGAGATGAGTCTCTTGAAGACAGCAAACAGTTGGGTCGTTCTTCTTTTTTCAACTTGCCACTCTGTGCCTTTTGATTGGGGCATTTCATTTAAGGTTAATATTGATGTATGCAGATTTGACCTTGTCATCATGTTGTTAGCTGGTTATTATGCAGACTTGTTTGTGTGATTGCTGTATAGTGTCAAGGGTCTATGTACTTAAGTGTGTTTTTGTTTTTTTTGTAGTGGCTAGTAACAATCTTTCCTTTCCTGGTGGTAAAGAATTCCCTTAGCACTTGCTTTTCTGAAAAGAACCTTATTTCTCCTTCAATTATGAAGCTTAGTTTGGATATGAAATGCTTGGTTGGGATTTATTTTTTTTAAGAATGCACAGCATAGGCCTACAATCTCTTCTGGTTTGTAGGGTTTCTGCTGAAATATCTACTGTCAGCCTGATGGGGTTCCCTTTGTAGGTAACCTGTCCCTCCTCTCTAGCTGCTTTTAATATTTTTCTTTCATTTTAAACTTAGAGAATCTGATGGCTATGTGTCTTGGGGATGATTGTCTTGTACAGTACCTCAGAGAGGTTCTCTGCGTTCCCTGAATTTGAATGTTGGCCTCTCTGTTGAGGCTAGAGAAATTTTCATGTACAATATCCTGAAATTTGTTTTCCAAGTGGCTTGCTTTCTCTCTTTCTCTTTCAGGGATGCCAATGTGTTGTAGATTTGGTCTCTGTACATAATCCCATATTTTTCAGAGGTTTTGTTCATTCTTATTTAGTCTTTTTTGTTTTCTGACTGAGTTATTTCAGAGAACTGGTCTTTGAGCTCTGGGATTCTTTCCTCAACTTGGTTAGTTCTCCTGTTAATACTTATAATTGTATCTGAAATTCGTAAAGTGAGTTTTCCAGCTTTATCAGATCGGTTTGGCTCTTTCTTAAAATGGCCATTTCACCTTTCACCTCCTGTATTATTTTATTTCTTAGAATGTTTGGATTGGGTTTATACTTTCTCCTGAATCTTGAAGATCTCCTTTCCTATCCATATTATTAATCCTATATCATTTCAGCCATTGTAGCCTAGTTAGGAACCACTGCTGGGGAACTAGGGTAGCTGTTTGGAGGTAAGAAGGCACTCTGGCTGTTTGAGTTGCTGGGATTCTTTTGCTGGTTCTTTCTCATCTGTGTGGGATGATATTCCTTCAATCTCTGAACTGAAGAAAGTTGAGAGTCAAAAGATCAATGAAGCTAGGAGTTTGTTCTTTGAAAGAACAAGTAAGATAGATAGACTGTGAGTTAGACTAACGAAAAAAGAGGGAGATCCAAATAAACACAATTAGAAATAACAAAGGGATGTTACCATGATGCTACAGAAATATTTTAAAAAATCAGAGACTACTATGAACATGTATATGCACACAAGCTATAAAACCTAGAAGAAATTGATAAATTCCTGGAAACATGCAACCTCCCAAGATTGAGTCATGAAGAATTTGAACCCCTGAGCAGACCAATAATGAGTTTTGAAACTGAATCAGCAATAAAAAGCCTACCAACCAGAAAAAGCACTGAACCAGATGGAATGACAGCTGAATTTTACAAGATGCATAAAGAACTGGAAACTATTGAAACTATAACAAAAAATCAAGGAGAAGGGACTCCTCCTTAACTCATTCTATGAGGCCTAAATCATTCTGATATCAAAATCTGGCAGAGACACAGCAAAAAAAGAAAATTTCAGGGCCAATATCCTTGATGAACATCAATACAAAAATCCTCAACAATATACTAGCAAACCAAATCCAGCAGCACATTATAAAATAAGTTCACCTTGATCAAGCAGACTTTATCCTTTGGATGTAAGGTTGGGTCAACATATGTAAATCAATAAACATGATTCATCAAATAGAACTAAAAACAAAGAGCACATGATCATCTCAATAGAAGAAGAAAAGGCTTTTAATAATTAGGTCCCTTCGTGTTAAAAATTCATAACAAACTAGGCATTCAGGGAATGTACCACAAAATAATAAGAGCCATCTATGAAATACCCATGGCCAACATCATCCTGAGTGGGCAAAAGCTGGAAGCATTCCCCTTGAAAACCAGAGCAAGACAAAAATTTCCTCTTTCACCACTCCCATTCAACATACTGGAAGTCCTAGCCAGAGCGATCAGGCCAGAGGAAGAAATAAAGAGCATTTAACTAGGAAGAGAGGATATCAAACTATCTTTTTGCAGATGATATGATTCTACACCTAGAAATCTCCATAGTCTCTGCCCAAAAGTTCTTTGATCTGATAAACAACTTCAGCAAAGCCTCAGGATACAAAATCAATGCACAAAAATCAGTAGCATTCCTATACAACAAGAATTTCCAAGCTGAGAGTCAAATCAAGAATGCAATCCCATTCACAATAGCCACAAAAAGAATAAAATACCTAGGAATACAACTAACCAGAGAGGTGAAACATCTTTAAAACAAGAACTACAAAATTCTGCTCAAAGAAATCAGAGATGACACAAACAAATAAAGAAAAACGTTCCATGTTCATGGATAGAATCAATATTGTTAAAATGGCCATATTGCCCAAACCAATTTACAGATTCAATGCTATTTCTATTAAACTACCAATGACATTCTTTACAGAATTAGAAAAAAAATTTAATTCATATGGAACCAAAAATGAGCCCAAATAGCTAAGGCAGTCCTAAGCAAAAATAACAAAGCTAAAAGCATCACGTTACCCAACTTCAAACTGTAAGTTTTCAGTAACCAAAACAGCATGATACTGGTACTGAAACAGAACATAAATGAATGGAACAGAATAGAGAGTCCAGAAATAATGCCACATACCTACAACCATCTAATATTTGACAAAGTTAACAAAATCAATCAATGGGGAAAGAAATCTCTATTTAATAAATGATGCTGTGATAACTGGCTAGACATATGCAGGTTAAAACCAGACCCCCTCCTTACACCATAAAATTAATGCAAGATGGTTAGAAACTTAAATATAAAACCTCAAACTATTAAAACCCTGGAAATACTATTCTGTACATAAAACCTAGCAAAAATTTCACGATGAAGACATCAAAACAATTTCAACAAAAACAAAAATTGACAAATGAGACCTAATTAACAAAAGAGCTTCTGCACAACAAAAGAAACTATAAACAGAGTAAACAGACAACCTGTAGAATGAGAGAAAATATTTGCAAAGTATGCATCTGACAAAGGTCTTATATCCAGAATCTATGAGGAACATACACAAATGAAGAAGAAAAAAAACAAACAATCACATTAAAAATTGGGCCGAGTATATGAACAGATACTTTTCAAAAGAAGAGACATAAGCAGCCAACAAGCATATGAAAAAAATACTCAACATAAAAATCATTAGAGAAATGCATATCAAAACTACAATAAGATACTATCTCACATCAGTCAGAATGGCTATTACTAAAAAGTCAAAAAATAACTTATGCTGGTAAGGTTGTGGAGAAGAGAGAATGTTTATACACTTCTGGTGGAAATGTAAATAGCTCAGCCATTGTGTAATTCAGTTTGGAGATTTTTCGAAGAACTTAAAACAGACGTACTGTTTGATCCGGCAATCCCATTATTGGGTATATGCCCAAAGGAATATAAATTGTTTTACCATAAATACACCTGCATGCATATCTTTATCACAACACTATTAATAATATTAAAAACATGGAATCTACCTATATGTGCCTATCAGTAGTGGACTGGATAAAGCAAATGTGTTACATACACACCATGGAACACTACACAGCCATGAAAAACAATGAGATCGTATCCTTTGCATCAACATAGATGGAGCTAGGAGCCATTATCCTAAGTGAACTAACACAGGAACACAAAACCAAATATTGTATGTTCTCCCTTATAAATGGAAGACAAAAACTGAGTACACATGGAAACAAAGAAGGGAACAACAGACACCAGCACCTACTTGAGGGTGGATGGGGGAAGGAGGGAAAGGATCAAAAAACTAGCTATTGGGCACTATGCTTATTACCTGGGTGATGAAATAATCTATACACCAAATTCCCATGACATGAAATTTGCCTGTATAACAAACTTGCACATGTACCCCTGAACCTATAATAGAAGTTAATAAATAAATATATAAATAAAAGAAAATAAAAAACTAGTAAAAATTTTAAAAATAAAAATAAAAAACTTTAATTTTCAAGCATTATCATTAACTTAAATTTTGAATTACATTTTAATATAACGAAGTTCTCATGAGATATTGAGATTCATAGACATTTTCCACCAACATTAAACAACTCCAGATTGCTGTGCTTTTTATTTTTTGTTTCAGTTATATGACATTTTTTAATTAAAAATTACAAGTTTTTTGTTCACAAGTTGAAAAGTACAGAATGTATAAAAAAGAAAAGGAAATTATAACCACCATCTAATGCACTAATGAGTGTGTAACTTCTTACAGTGTTCTTTATATTCATACTGTTAAAGAATATGAAGATTATTTTGTTTATATGCATAAATAAAACATGTATGGCTTTAAAAATATTTTTGAATTGTTATAGCTAGATAACATGATTTTAAAATGTAAATTTTAATGACTAAATTATTGTATTTTATAGTTTTACCATTCTTTATCTCAACATCAGACTTTAATTGGAAAATGAGGCTGATTTTTATTTTTTAAACAACACTGTTCTACACATTTCTATATTTAAACTCTGAATCATAAATGAAAAAGTGTATTAGAATAAAAATGAGAAAAAATTACTGAGTCAAAGTGTATACACATTTTTAATACTCTTGATGAAGATTGCTAAATATATATTTTAAATATTGTTATCATTTACATTTCCAATAGTATTTATGGGAACAACCATTTTACTTTGTTACAACACTAATTATTCTTTTAAAATTCATATTTTTGGTCCAATAAGAGAAGTTGTGACTGATCACACTTTTTGTTTACTACGGAGTCTTATTACAACACTAATTATTCTTTTAAAATTCATATTTTTGGTCTAATAAGAGAAGTTGTGACTGATTACACTTTTTGTTTACTATGGAGTCTTATCATTTTCTAACATGTTCATTGGCCATTTTTAATACTTTCTTTGAGTATGAAAATTTCCTGTTCATTACATTTTCCATCAGGTTGTTTTCTTTAGGGTTTGAAATAGCTACTTGTGTGTGAAGAATAAGATTTTGTCATAAATGTTTCAAATTTTTCAGGTTATAATTTGCCTTTACATTTTGTCTTTAAATGAATAAGTGAAAAAGACAAGGAGGGGGATCATGCTGATTTGAAGTGTTGTAGTTAAATATAAGTAGTTTATAAAATTGAAGTGGATAAAGTATTTTAAAAATAACATATCTCTTGCTTATTTTTTCATCAATTTCCTTTTTCCTTTTATTTTTCCATATATTTGTACAATAAATGTTTATTAAGTATTTGTTCAGTGAGTCCTAAGTTAGTGTCATCTTAAAATTCTAAACAACATAGGAAAGGAGCTTTGATGTGATATAGCAAGATATGTATCATCTAAATCTCTGCAATATCTGAGATGTGTCCCTGGCCAGATACTTTAGTTGTAAGAAAATTGATTGAACAGGAGGAGGACCCTTGAAACCAAAATTCTGATAACTACAAATTCTCTGTGTACCAATGAAATGAATAAAATCTATTAAATCTTGTGCCTGCCCTAAGATAAGCATACAGTTTGAAGGAGATATGAAAAGATGAAAGGTCAGGAATATGACCTTTACTCAATGGTAAACCCTAGAGTGGCAGGAATTAGAAGGCAGTGATAGTAAAGGGGGAGCTATACAAGTAACTCCCCAACTCTATTCATTTTTAAAATGTCTTGTTTATTACAGTTGTTAATTTTTACTGATGTATTTTCAGGTTAACTTATTCTTTCCTTTCTTTTAAACTTACTTTTTCTTTGCCATGTCCATTTAAGTGTGAAACTCTTCCAGTGTATTTTGTTCTTTGATTTTTTTTTAATATCCAAACATATTTTTAACTTCTAGAATCTCCATTTGGCTATTTTTATTTCTTTTATTACCTGCTAACATTTCCCAGTTCTCTGCTGAAATATTAATTGGTTGAAAAAATATTCTGTTTTAATTCATTAAGGATAGTTATAATTACTCTCTTAAAATCTTTATTTGTTAGTTCCAACATGTGGTTTATTTTGTGGTCAGAATCAATATTTTCTCTTGAAAATATTGTCTATTTTCTTGGTTCATCATTGAAAAATGTTTTATTATGCCTAGGATATTATAAATGTTAAGTTGTGAAGATTCCTGATTCTCTCATTTTTCTCTAGTAAACATAATTTATTTTGTTTTAGCTACTAATTTTCTTGGTTGTGCTGGAACTGCAAATTCTGTTTCTTACATAGAAATTCTGGTCTCAGTTTACATCTTTGAGCCAGTTACATACATGTGCAGTGCAGGGGTCTACCAGAGATTGGAGATCTGTTCTGTGGTTTCTTCCTTTACAAGTGTTCCCTGTTCTCAGAGGCATTGACAGTTGTCCAGATTCAATTTCCTGGTTATCCCAGCCAGAAAGACTCCATGCCATGGCACTGCCATGGCTGGAAGCATTATACAGCCTGCATCTAGGCCTAGACTGAAAACCACAGAGTTGGGGGGTTACTTGTATAGCTCCCCCTTTACTATCACTGCCTTCTAATTAGAATGGTAAAACTACTTGTTTCATTGTAACTATTGATATGGTTGGGGTTGATCGTATCATCTTGATACTTGTTTTTTATTTGTCTCAACTATTCTTTGTTCTGTTTTTCATTCCTTCTTTAAATCAATATAGTAATGTCTAGTATTCATCTCCATTTTTAGCAAATTTTCTGTGTTTCTTTTTATCATCATTGCTTAGTAGTTGCTCTAGTTTAGGGCTGATAATTGCATCTTTAACTTATCACAACTAATTTGAAATAATATTATAATATAATGTAAGAACCTTACAACAGTCTATCTTGTTCCTTCTATTGACTGTGCTATTGCTGTCATAAATTAATTATAAACTCCAAAATATGTTATTATATTCTCTTTTTGCAGCCAATTATTTATTCAATAACTAAGGTGAAAATATTGTTTACAATTACCCATATATATACCTTTATGATATTCAGCATTCTTTTGTGTAAGTGTAAGTTTTCTTCTGGTGTATTTTAATCCTGTTTGAAAACATTTATTTTAACAACTCTTTTTTTTTTTTTTTTTTTTTTAGAGGGAGTCTCACTCTGTCACCCAGGCTGGAGTACAGTGACATGATCTCAGCTAACTGCAACCTCCGCCTCCCTGCCTCAGCCTGCTGAGTAGCTGGGATTACAGGCGCCCACCAATACGCCCAGCTAATTGTTGTATTTTTAGTAGAGAATGGGTTTCACCATGTTGGCCAGGCTGGTTTCAAACTCCTGACGTCAAATGATCCACTCACCTCGGCCTCTCAAAGTGCTGGGATTATAGGAATGGGGCACCACGCCCAGCCTATTTCAACAACTTTTATGGTGAATATCTTATGTTAGAAAATTCTCTCAGCTTTTTTTAGTCTGAAGAAGTCTGTTTCCCTTTTATTTTTAAGTTATTTTTGCTAGGCATATAATTCTAGATTAATAGGTTTTTGGGTTTTTTTGGTTTTAAAAAATATTTCATTACTTTAAAATGTTATTCACTTGTTCTCTGACGTGAATAATTTCAGATTAGAAGTCTAGAATTGTTGCCTTTGTTCCTATCCACCTAATGTGTCCTTTTTCTTTTGGCTGCTTTTAAATTTTAATCCTTATCATTGGTTTCCAGCACTTTAATTGTGATATGCTTTGGTGAGGTTATCCTATCTGAAATAATTTGTGTGTATCCTATGGGTTTGTAGTTTTCACCAAATTTGGAAAATAATTGACCATTATTATCACTTCAAATACTTTTATACAGCCCTGTGGAATTGCACCCTATGATTGTGTGGCTTGGAATTTAGCAACAGGCTCGAGGAATCCTTATGGAGATTTATGGATCTCTCTTTCTGTGAAATACCCTCATCTCCCTGAAAATTTTGGCTACCTCAATGTCTTAGTCAGTTGGAGCTGCTATAACAACATACCATGGACTGGATGACTTAACAACAAAAACCTACTTTTCACAGTCCTGGAAGCTGAGAAATTCAAGATCAGGGTGCCAGCAGATTTGGTATCTGGTGAGGGCCCACTTGCTGGTCTGCCATCTTCTCATTGTATCCTCACATGGTAGAGAGTGAACACTAAACTCTTTCTCCTCTTCTAAGAAAACTAATTCAGTCATGGAAGCTCCACCCTCATGACCTCACCAAACCTAATTACCTCCCAAAGGCCCCACCTCCTAATACCATCACATTGGGGTTTAGGGTTTCAACATCTGAGTGTGGGGAAGAGGGGGAAACAAACATGCAATCCACAACACTCAGGCCCCAAGAATTCTGCCATTTGTCTCTGACATTTTGTAACCCCACCATTCTCTGCCTGGCGCCCTTCTTCCTGGATCATTATAGGTTAAGGGCCTGTAGTAAGAAAACAAGCACGGCAAACCTTGTTACTCTCTTACCAAGGATCACAGTTCTGTGCTGCCTACTGTGCAGTATCTGAACACTATTGTATTTTGTATGCAGTTGAAGAGTAAGTCCAGTCCAACTTTCTTTATAATGGCCAGGAGTGGAAATACCCATACATTTCATTAAATATTAGAATTTACTATAAACTATCTGTTTGTTTACATGTTTACAGGTTATTAATAATCAGAAACTATTTTGAACATACATGAGAAAATGTGCTAAATATAGTATTAAATATGATACTTTCTTTGATTAATTTCCACAAGCACTGAAGTTACTATTGGATACTGACTTCTGAGCTACATTATTACTAAAAGCCAAGAAAAGGCAGAAGATAAATTCAGGTTTTATTATCTCTTTCTAGACCATTGAATAAAAAATAAAAACTCCAAATGTGACCTATTTTTCTTTTTTAGCAAAACTAACTACTCCATCAAATCCTAGGTAGATCCAATATTTTTTAACTACACTGACAAGAGTATTAAATATTAGATGAACTTCTAGCTAAATGATTGAAATCATTTTATGATTTTTCTTTTTCTAAGTTTTTGTACTGCATTGGCAATTCAGCCCAGTGCCCACGACCACCATATAAATTTTGCTTATAATAGCTTAGATACATTAAATCAGATCTTAAAATTAATCATTTCACATTTTTAGCTTTTTCAATAACTCTATATTAATGTGGCAGCCTTGATGATTTTGTCAACTTACTTTATTATATTAAGACAGGAGACATTAGTGTACTGTCCACCCATTCCTGGATTTTCCTTCATCCAGATATTAAAATTTCCATAATCCAATTTGGGTAAATGGGTGAATGAGAGAACCTCAGAATCCTTGAATATTTACTGGAAGTGCTTAGGTCCTAAAAGTTAGCCACTATAAAGATGTTTTCTTTTATTAAGGCATTTAATAAGAATTATTTTGAGGCTACTCACATTCACTTGTATCATGCATAAGCCAGCAGATGGCAAACTTGAGATTTTTTGTGCTGTTGCTCTTGTCAAAGTTGTGGAAATATTGAATTATCTATCAATGGATCTCATGAATAGCTCTTTTGGTGTACTACGGCGTTAGAAAAATCAAATTCAGAAATTGTGGAGCTACTGGTATTTGGATAGTGGTGTGCTTCATATGATTTTTTCTTGATTCATAGTTTTTATCCTATAATTATTTGTCTAGCAAATAATTTGGAGGGATAATTATAATAAGAATCATAAATAATTTGTCAGTTTGAACTTTTTTCTTGATTTCTATATTTAGGAGGAAATTTTAGGTGTATTTGGGTTTATCTTAGGAGGATCATTACATGATTTTTAAAAGGCACAAAAAATATCCTCTGTGTCCCAAAAAAGATAACGCAATTTTTTTTGAAAATTTTAACACTGATGCTCATGTTTTAAAACCCAAAACAGCCGTTTCCTCTATAGAAAATAATTGTTTTTATTTCTAAAAATATTTGTTTTATTGTGAATTATTGGTAGTTACTTATGTGAAGATGAGTTGAATTTCTTCCACATACAATTTAATTTTCAAAAGTTTTGGATTTCTAACCAATGACCCAGAATCAATCAAGATTGGTTTTAATCAGGCATATGATAACCAATCTTATATTCCAAGCCATCACATTCAGAGATAAAATGTTAACCACAATATAAGTTTTGTTTGTTTCTTTTTCTCCGTGAAATTCAACTATTGTTAATACCATCCCTATGTTCTCTACAAAAGTTTATTTCCCTTCCTATATGTCTCCATTAATCAATTCATTTTAATATTACAACTTGTTGTCTTCCTAACAGAGAAGCATTTTTTTCCTAAAGAAAAGAAGTGACTAAAGACAAAGCAAAACTTCAACAACATATATGCTGTATTATTTATGCATATAAATTGGATCATTTAGATGACTTCTGTAATATTTAAATTAAATAAACTTTACATCATTAAAGCCATACACTAATGAGGTACTTTAGCATGTCTCTGAGAATTTAAAAGTATAGAAATGAATCCACTAATTATTATTCAGTACCAATGTTTATTTGTACTCCAAATATCACAATAACTGAAGCTCTTTAAGGCCTAATAAATTGTAACTCTTCTTCCTTGCATTTGTTTTATTTTTAAGAGAAGAGGACTCAAATTTTTACATTATAGCATATAAACATATGAAAAAAAGTATAGTGTAGAATTGAGTTTAAACTCTAAAAGAAGCCCTTAATCAAATTTAAGGAAACTGAAACTGGCATTTATGTTACAGAACTTATGCTATAGGTCACCGAGCTTTTATGTTCTCATCATGGGAGCTTTAAGAAGCCTCTAATCACAGAGGTGCCTGCACTGCACTGATCTGCATGTGTATAGAAGTCAAGATGCCCTAGTCTTGTGTTATTGTACCCTAACCTCATCTTCCTTTGTTCTATTTTCCTTCAGTCCATCTCGAACTGGAGAACCCAGTTTTTGAGAAAGATGACCCACACCCAAAACCCTCTCTTTATCCCACTTCCTAGATCTCCTTGATAGAATACCTTGAGATTTTTCATAAAGCTAGAGTAATGAAAATGGGGTCTAAACACAGCGATCCCTAGACATCTAGAATCTCATAGACATCAAAAGACAATGCAAAAATATCCCAGGCCAAGCTGGACTGGCCCCTGCCCTGAAGATTCTGATGAAAGTAGACCGTCAAAAATAGTTGTGCATTAAGCCAGACGTGTTTTTTTTTTTTTAAATAATGCCTGTTCTAATGCATACACATCTCTTGAATTTGGTTGAGAATATATAATCCCAGCTCAGTTGGGTCTAGCTATGCATCCCAGAACGTGTGGTCACGCTCCTAGGGGAAAGCAAGGGTCTGCGGCTGGAGAAGAACAAAATCACCGTGGAGGTGTGGCCCCCGTCAACTGCTTCTTTGCCCTCCGACAGGGAAGGTGACAGGCTATGATAGCCGGGAGTGGACATTCCTTGTAAGTAGGTTTGAATCTAGCTCTCCTAGACAGGGGAGTTCCTTGGTGAGGGGCCTTGAGAGTCCTAGTGACATTAGGAGTCTGGCTTTTTCCACCCCCCTGGGGTTTCCGTCTTTCTTTGCTCACTGCTCCCCCTACCCCGCGTACAAGCCAAAGAAAGTTTTTCTCAGAATGAGCCCGCGTTGACGTAGGCATCGCCTCCCCTCTCCGCTGGATAGAAGCCCAGAAAGGAGCCACGGGGAGAAGCGGAGGTAGGGGTCGCCTGGATTTCTGTTGCTGCGGTCCGGGGGCGGGGCGGATCAAAGGCCAGCCAAGAGTATTGGTCCTGGATCTACAAATACATCAGGCTTTTTCCTCCTCCCTCAACCTCCTAAATCCCAATGAGGTCATAGCAATGAGAGAGAATCAGCTCGAGAGAAAGGGGGAGGAAGAGGACGACGACGAGGGAGAAGAAACCCAGACGGAAAGAGGCCATCAGACAAGGTCGCTTTTTCTGGCGACATAGCAACTGCAAGGAGCGTGGTGCTGAATATCATCCGCCCGCTCTGCCTGGGGACCCAGAGACTTGCAGAAGCACTTTGCATTGCCACGAAAACAAAGGAGAGGAGACGAAAGGGAGAGGGAGAGAGAAGCTCGGAGCAGTTCCCTTTGGATCTCCGCGAAGCAAAGCTCCTCTCCTCGGCAATAAAACAGAAGGGACCGTGTGAAAGGGTCTAGTACGCTGAGGAGGGCGCGGGTTTCCCTGCGGAGATTTGGGACGCGGCAGAACTCTGGACAGCGCCTGGGGAGCAAGGCTCGGAGCTCCCTGGGCTCCTCCAGGTTTCCGGCTCCTTAAAAGCCCTGGTACTGGTGTGCAATCTTCGCACCACCGAACCCGGAAAGATCCTTCTACGATCCCTATCTGAACGTGCCAGGGGGTGGAGCAGCTCCTTTGCCTCTGGCCCAGCCAGGGAAGGTCTTCGTTTCTGGAAATCCAGCCCTTGTGGATAATGCCTCGCTCTTGAAGAAAGAAAAGTTTTGGGATCTGGTAGGGGGTGGAAGGGGTAAGGAGAATAGTGGAAGAAAAAAAGGTAGATGGTTGATTTCCCTCTCTGATCTGGAAGGAAGATGACCGAGGAAGGATGTGCACCAGCGGTCAGATTATTGGGAGCCTCTTGGTGCTCTCCGTGCTGGAGATAGGGCTGGGGGTGTCCAGCGTGGCCGTGGGGGCGGTCAGCTTCAGCCTGGCCCTCCGAGAGCACAAGCCGCAGCTCGGAGACTCGTCCCCGGTATGGAGCGGGGTGTGTGTACGTTAAGCCATTTCACTCTCTCTTTACCTCTTTACGGTGATGGTCAGGGTGCGCGCATTAGTCACTCCCTCCCTGGGAAACAAAATCATAAATCTCTGGCTTGCATGTAGGTTCATGCTGACAAGCTATGCTTCTTTATATTGTCCTTTATTCGTTTTTTGTTTTGTTTTGTTTCCTTAGTTGGGCTTAAGACCAAATTAAATGGCTTTGTTTAAAGGTCGGGGTGGGGGGTTAGTTTGCACTGGCTGATTCTACAAAAGGCTGCTTTGCCCAGTGGTGCTGTTTGGAAGGCGGGGGGAGGGGGGGTGTCACATCTGTCAAGGGCAGGCTCACTTAATCTTTTGTTCCTTCTACAAGGAAAATCAAAATAAGAGTGTTCCATCATTTTTTTTGTATCAGAGAACAAGCAGGGATAGTTATGCATTTATCCCTGGGCAATAATGCCCAAGGTACACCAGAGGCAACATCAATAACAAAAAGAGAAATGTGGTGTGAGTGTGAAAGGAAGTTTGTGGGTGATTTCATTCCAGAAAACATTGCTCTTAATTTTCCTTTGCTACATTTCTGATATTTCACCTCTGAAAACGCTTTTGTAAGTTCTAGACAGTAAGTTAGAAAAACATCAAATGGTAATATGTGTAACAACATTCTAAATGGAGAATAATTCCGCTTACAGAGTACCTAACTGCTCAGAGAAACTGTCATAGTTATCTCTAGGTCAGATGTCAGATTCAACAAGCTTCTTTTTTATTAGGATGAATCTCCAAGAAAGCCTTAGAGACCCATTTCTTCCACCAAGATTCAATAAAATAACTCAGCACCATTCCTAATGTGAATCTAATTGTGAAAACCAGTTTTTTCCTTCCTTCAAGCTATATACATGTCATATACTTCTGGATGTCTAGCTTGATCCTACTTTTCAAGATAATTCAATAGAAAGTATTCTGTCACTGATAATCTGTAGCATGTTTAACCATCATGGCTTAATCACTTGAGCTTTAAGTCACTAAAAGAAAATGATTATTATGGAATTCAAGAAAAATTATTCAAAAGTAATTCATTTTTGAAAGATGCTCTAACTTTTTTTTGAAACTGGCAAAATTTTGCTTTGGATAATTAGTTTTTATATATTTTTTCAGGTGAGATAAATGTTTTTAAATTTCAGAACTACAAGAAAGAAAAATAGTGTTCAATTCTAACATTGAATTCATCCAAGAATCCTTACTTTGAATTCAATAATAAGTTACTATCAGCCTCCAAATAATTATCTTGTTCTTTGTCATGTAATTTTTGTCAATGTATATATTAAATTTGAGTTTGAAAGGATAAAGACATCTTAAATCTGGTAATTGTTCATTTTATATGTGGCAGTAATTATTTGGAGAGTTGTAGTTATTGTTCTTGTTTTTGTTGTTATCATATAAACAGAAATAACACTTTAAAACTTCATTGAACAACTGTCAAAATGAAGTGTAATGTCAACATTTAAGGAAAGAGGGAGAAAAGGTGATCTTATGATATCTTAATGGGGAGAAGCCTTAAATACTCTACAGCTCAATCCCCCCCTGAAATTCAACAAACTGAGTTAATGAAGTTAGGTTTTCCCTGGATAATACTAAAGTATCCAGTTTATCTTTGAGAATTAAAAATGGTTATGTTAGCTTAGTATCATGTAAGAAAAAAATGGTTAAATATTTTTTCTTTTTCTCAGACTATTTACTATTATCTAGATGTGTATGTATAGAAAATTAAAATTTTGAATCACCTCATGGAAAAGCAAATAAGTCAGTCATATCTACATAGTCATTATAATAAAGAATTATTTCCTTTTTTAACTGGTTGTTTAGAGGGAGCAAAATTCATTTGGGTTTCTCAAACAATAGTTTTGAATTCTATTATCTGATTCAGTAAAATCAAACAATACATCTGACTGAATGAATGGGTTTGACACCAGAATGCCCAAACAGTTGCTCACTTTTATAAACCCATTTAAAAAGTGAAATTTGTGAAGAAACAAATACCCAGTTGGGATCATTGTGTTTATTGAGTGGCAGACTGGCTAAGTAGTTTCTAAATTATTTTGGGGAAGTCATTTATGGTACAGTCTCAACTACCTCAGTTTCTTCAATGATGAATTTATGTAGCCAATATTTGTAGAGGGCTTAGCATGTGAAAGGCATTTTACCATTCACTACCAATACTATAAAGATGAATCAGAGCACTGTCTTAAAAAAACTACTCCATAGTGGAGGAAACAAAATGGTACATTACTAACTTTGCCAGCAATGATAAATTAGAATGTGACTTCAGAGAGATACAGAGGCAAAAAAGGGGGAGAAAGATTGGGGTGGTCAATGAAATATCCATGAAGAAGTATTATTTTATTCTTGATCTTGGAAGTTTATCAGGACTTAGAATCAATGTACTGCAGTGTTAACTAACGCTTCACAGTGTAAGATCTGAAGCCATGCTACCTGGTTGCAAATCCCATATCTACCACTTACTTAGCTGGGTGACTAGCCCAAGTTTCCTTATCTATAAAATGGGGTCGTTAAAAGGAACAAATTAAATACGGTTGGCCCTCCCTATTCATAGGGGATTGGTTCCAGGGCACTCCTGGTTACCAAAATCTGACGATGCTGATGTCCCTTATGTAAAATAGTGCAGTATTTGCAATAACCTAGGCACATCTTCCAATATACCTTACATCATCTCTAGATTACTTATAATACCTAAAACAATGTAAATGCTATGTAAATAGTTGTTATACTGTATTTCCTTTGTATTATTATTGTTGTTGTATTGGTTTTTTCCCCAAATATTTTCAATCAGAGGTTGGTTTGTATTCATGGATGCAGGACCTGGGAATACAAAGCGCTGATTGTAATGTTCTTAGTAAATTGAATGGACTGTAGTAAGCACTGAGTAAATATGAGCAGCTAATACTGAGTGCACAGACTGGCAGTGGAGGGCATGAGAAAAGAAAATCTTTCAGTCAGCATAGATGAAGGCAAAAAACTGGGACAGGTTGGGTTGTGGTCCAGGAAGAGTAGGCTCTTCTATTTTTCTGGGGCTTAGGTGTGTAAGAGGAAGATAAGGATAGAAAAAATGATTGGGGCCAGACCATAGGAGACTGTGTGCCAGTTTGAGGCGACAGATTTACTTTCTCATATTTCAAATAATAATAATAATACCCATTCTTACTTCCCCTTCCCAAAGTGATACTAAGGAAATGCAGAAGAAAGCTAGATAGAAAATTATTCATCTCTTTGCTAAACTATGAATTAAAAATCTGGATTACTTATAAATGCCTAATAAGATTTTACAATAATTAACCTGTCACAATACATGTAGTCTACAATCAAACTATATTTTGATTAGTGCTGTAAAACTCCTTTTGATACATTAATATCATTACTATAAGATTTCTGAATTAAATTTAAAAGTCAGTGGAAATAAAAGCTGCACTATAAAAGGATTATTTTTATATAGAGAGACCCTAAAATCATAAGCTTTTTATCTAGGAGAAGTGCATTAAGGTTTTAAGCAACTGCTGCATTTTGATTTTTTGGCCCTGAATATGGAAATACAAAAAACTGAAAGATGGCTTAAAAATAAAGATAAGGGCTTAAAATGTATGAGATGGATGCTTACACAGATTATTTCCAGGCACTATTTCATCTGATTAATCAGGCAGGGATGCTTCCTGTGATAAATTTTTAAATATGGGCAATTAGAAGGAAAAATCAGTTAACTATAATTTCATAAAGAAAGCTATAGGTGTCATTATAGCATTTTTGTTTCTTCTTGATTCTTTGTTATAGCTGATATGGTCATCTACAATGAAAGCACAAAATCAGAGGTATAACTGTTAGATAACAATTAATAAACTATTGAGTAAAATGCCTTGGAAAAGATATAGTCATGTGAATTATAACTGATGTATCAGATTTATAGACAGGAAGTTAAATGGACAGAGCTCTGTTTCCAAGTTGCTGTGTGAAAGTCACTCTTCTCAGCCTCCAGTGCATCATCTATAATGGGAATGGACTAGGTTTAGTAGCACACAGATTTATAAATCCCTGAGAATTTTATTGTTGTAGGTTGAGATTTGGAAATCTAAAGATTCAAATGGTGGTATCCAGAACGAAATATGATGCTAAGTTGTATTTTATATATATTATGCTAAAATTCCATCCATCTATTAACATATCTGATAATATCCTGTAAAACTTAATTTATTAAACAAACTTTTCTAAGCCTAGTTCTCCCACATGTAAACCACGAGGTAGTATTTTTAAATATTTAAAAGTTTTCTTATCTAAATCATTTAATGTTTACAGGTTTTATTGCTTATTTTTCTGGAGCATATTCGATTTATACATTATATCTTTATATGCTTAATAAATCTGATGTTTTGCTTCAGCGAAATTTACAGCATAGCCAACACACATACCTTTTATGTAGACTCTTGGTTTACCATGGCAACAACTCAGCCAATTGTAGGATTTTGTTGAAATTCACCTCTGTACATTCTGATCTATATTATAGCAATCCAAATGAGGTGCTGTATATAAATTATAGCTGCTCCAAAGTATTATTTTTAATATTTAAGCCTTTTAAATATATTTAATAAAAAAGAAATAAAATAAAGTGAAAGAAACCCCTCAGTTACTTCAAATGTACACAATTTGAAACTACTGTGTCTCTAACCAGGTAATACATCATTTTTTCTCCCAGATCAAGTACTTAACATAAGGGATTCATATCCTTTAGCATAAGATGAAAATGCTGCTCCTATCCTCCCAAAAAATTACAAATGGATTTTTATGCCCCATTTTAAAATTAACTTAAATTATACAAGTAATTTATAAACACATTCAAAATGTTGTTCAAAGTTATAACTAAAGTCCTCTTCCCTACTCCCTCATCAAAATTAGGCACCATTATATTATTGAAGTTTCACAGACATTTCTCCATGTAGAAAAAATAATTTTGTTCTGGGTATATAAACCAATTTTCATGAAATTTTTGCATATAATAAAGCCCATTAATGGATTCTGTAGAGCCCAGGTAAAGAATCTCTTTCTTATATGATTCATACTCTCATTTTCAAATGCTACTGATTATCCACTGGGCATAAGCAGTTGGATGATTGACAATCAGATAAGTTAGGCAAGCCAAACTACTGGGAAATATAGTTATTATTCAGGGGGCCATACCATGCGTCAAAAGAGATGTAAATATGTGTTCATTTCTGGTGTACATTGATAGTGGTATAATAGAAAATATGGTGAGTTTTGTCACATTTTTATTTATTTCAGGAATTTCTTAGTCTAGATTCTGTTCACATGTAAATGGCACATACTGGAATTTCTATCCAAAGTCCATGACAAAATCTGCTTTGAGATTTTTGTTCTTATTCAAGGGTATAACTGGTCTTGAAGTCTTTGTCCTAGAAACATTAAGAGATAACTAATAATATTTGCATCAGTCACCTACTAATTGACAGTTTGCTTGATAGAAACATCTGAATAAAGTCAAACCTTTTAATTTGGACATTTTTGCCTAAAATATATCTTAGTTGGGTCTCTTTATTGCCTTAATTATGAGCCAGATTATCCAATGTGTACTTTCAATAGAACCAAACTATCTAACTTTTTTGTATATTCTTTGGCTTTCATGCAACAACTAATCATATTGGTAGATTAATCCACCCTGAAATGTCTCTCCTTGGCTTCAATAAAAGCTATAATAGATTTTGATGTGTGTGTGTGTGTGTGTGTGTGTATGCACTTGCATACACACACACGCAAACCAAAGGTGACCAAAGGTGAGAGAAACTGCAACAGTTTTTGGGTCTGAACCATCATTTTACTTGTGAAGTGAACCAAATTTCATTTCACTACTTCATTTAAAAAGTTACATATATATGTATATATGATCCTATATATATCATATATATAATATATATGATCCTATATATAACATATATATATGTACATATGGCCCTATTCACGCAAATGGAACTTCTGTACCTAAATAACTAGGTCCAGCATTGGTCTAAATATTTCAATTTGTCTTAGTAATCTAGAGAAATTTTCTTGCGGCCACTCTACAGATAGATGTTTCAACATGCGAAATGGACAATGCCTTGATAATTAGACTCTCATTGAGCATATTTCTAGAAAAGAGAAAGACAGAAGAAACTGTGTGACTACTTTCCTCTGTAATGTACAAAGCCATGCAGTCCTTATAACTGCAGATCTAATCTATATATACTTCATTAAAATTAAATGACAATCAGATTAGATTCATACATCTCACTCAATATAACTGTGTCAGTGGAAAAGTTGTATTTCTTCACCAAATCAGTCTCATTATTCCTAAAAGGAGGAAAATATTAGTACCTATTTCATGGAGTTCTTGTAAATCTCAGAAAACAACGTTTCTAAAGCTGCTAGTTCTGGCCCTGGCATAGAGTAAGAGATCAGTGAGCATCAGCTGCTGCTTTCTCTCTGCTGGCCTGTGCTGCTCCTTGCCTGCCTGGGACCTAGAGTCCACTAGTGATGCTCTGGCTCTCAATATTTCTCCCACACCTTTCATCAACCCTAGTTTGACCCATTCTTTTTGTTTTCGTTGTTCCTGAATAGTATGTATCTAGTTAGGTTTTGATTTAATTAGGATATTTACATTAGCAACTATGAAAATGTACCAAAATATCTATATTAGAAAAGTTTTGTAAATATTTAGTCTAAAACCGAATGAGGAAACATAAAACACCTCTTCTTTTGTTTTTCTTTTGGAGTGAGAGAGGGTGGTAGAAACTCTATCATAAAGATATTTGGTAATCAGATTAACAAGATAATTATATAAATTAGGCAAATCAAATAGTGTGAATATGGTGACCATTATGTATGCCATAAAACAAAGTATTCAAAAAACATTTAGAACTATGTAAATACTTGTTGAAAAGTGACAGTACAAATTAACACATCTAATAAAGATACTTAATATCTTAGAAACTTGAACTGCCTGAATAGTAGCTTTACAAGCCATGTTTATTACATGATGTATTATTCACAGATACCTCAATTAAATACCTAGATTTCAATAATGACTATTATAACCTTAACTGGTGCCCATGATTTATTAGTACCAATAGTAAAACTCCCAAGAAGCAACTCTAAGTTCCATTAGTTCGTAATCTATCGTTAAATATTGAATAAAATCATGTGGTCAAGGCAAAAAGAAAATATTAATGGTTAAATAAATAGATCAACTTGGGAGATAGAGTGCCCTGATCTATTTACCCTATAGAAATAATTCTAGACAAGATTTATTAATAGTTAACTAATGTCCAGATGCTTCCACATGTATTATTATTTCTAATTTTAACAACTTTGTGAAAAATGTGGTATTTTATAAAGTTTAAATAGAAAAAGGAACTTACCTAGGGTCCACTGTTATTTAATCAGCTTAGTCAGTACTTTAAGTCAGAGCAATACTGTTTCAAAGTCTGTACTTTTTCTATTGTGTTGTGTGGAACTTTGGAAATTTTCACGAAAAAGTCTTTCATTGAGGCCTGACCTCATTATTTGCTCCCCACCCTTGAATACATGGACCAGGCAGGATGTCTTAAAGGCTAAGTCCCAATCATTCTTTTTATCTATTTTCCAGAAGAGACTAGCACAGTCAATCAATCAACAAGCACAACTCCCATGTTACCAGAATTTTGCATCTAAGATATTGGACCTAAATTGTTCCTGCCATTAAAGCTTAAGCCTTAGTGTTGAATTATGAATCTCAAACTATCCTTAAATATTATGAGGGCTGATCAGTATAGCACATGACAACAAATTTAAACAGAGTTCAAAATAAAAGGTATAAGCAAGAGATCACTTTCTCTTCATGTAAGCCTTGGAGACAGAATAGATTTCCAGTGGGCAGAGGAAAAGTGTGCAAAGCAAAACTATTAACGTTTGTAAAGTCATGGAGAAGAGGTAAAGGCAATGAAATGGAGTTTTTATTGGGCACTGAGGATATCAGCCTTGTTAGGGCGAGACATATTCATGTAAAAACTGCAAAATGAAGATCTGCCTCATCTAAATAAGATGGTACCAGTCTTGAAAAGGTCCTGAAAGAATGCCAAGACTGGTCTGCTCTTGATACCCTACTAGGCTTGGAGAGCTCTACAGGGCAGAACTTAACAATCATGAGGTCAAGGCAGTTAAGCCCAAGCAATGCTGCTCAATTTCAAGGCAGAATGCCAGCTGGGTTCTGAGATGTACATCCTGGATCAAAAGAAAGGCTTCAGGAAATTCTTGAAATTGAGGAAAATGTAAATTTACCATCACAAATCTAACCACATTTTCAAGTGTCATTCCTGTTGATGGTAGATTTTTAAACTTGTAAGTTTCTTATGTTCAGTGAATCTCACAGCTGGCTGGCATATAAAAATAGAAATTTGTGCATTTAATTGGAGATATCGGCATAATACAAAGAAGTGAGAATAGGTTTGTTAGCTATTAAGATCTGGGTTTGTATTCTACCTCTAGCACTTTTTAATTGTTTAGGCTTGAGTGAGTTACATTATCTCACTGAACAATCAGTTAATTCATCTGCAAAATAGAAATACTACCATTTGTCTCATGGAGTTGTTCTAAAAATTAAATGTGATATTTATATTAAAGTATTCAATATACACATTAGATATTTAAAAACCATTTCTGACCCACAACAATGGGATGCATGTTTTTGTCATTTTTCTGGAAAATCTATAATCTGTGTGTGGTTTCTATTTGTCGTTTATAGACATATTTATTTTTATATATTTATGAAGAGGATCTTGTTGTAAGACCATTGATGAAATCGACCTTGGACTCTAGGCTTGCTAACATTTAGGTCATATACCCTCTCTTAGAAACTGTTTACTCTACGTAACTGATTTTGTTCCTTAGTAATAGTTGTGATTTGGTGTGCATGTTCCAGAGCCCCAGGAATAATTGTTTTAGATCAATGTTGGAATACTAAGGTACAATTTTTGTTTGTTCTACCAAACAGAGACACATGCTTGATTTTCTTGTTATATTTGGCAGGGTTTTTGGAATTCTTAGTTGCCTTCTTTTTAAATTTGTACCCTGCCAATTATTTTTCCATATGGATTATTCTGAGGAATTAAAATAATATCAATGATGTTAATAACAGCAATGGCAGCTTATGTTTATAATAAACCACATTGTCCAAGAAATCCAGCTGCTTTCATTACACCATTTATCCCAGCAGATAAATTTATTCACTTAAGGGATGAGAGACTAAAGGATTTAGGATTTAGTGATTTAAGATCAGAAAGTGAAACCAGTAACAGAAGTAGGATAAAAATCAAAATCACCTAAAGAGAGAAATACGTGTAGGAGTCTGTGTGTGCACACCCAGACACAGAGAAGGTAGAAAGATAAGCAATTCCTAAGAAAAAGTTGGTAAGTATCATCAATATACAATTTAAGCTGCATTTAGGCTGCTATTACCCTGACGTGGGGGCAAGTTCCTAATGCCATGACCTTCTGTGCAGGTATGTTTGTTTCCACAACTGGCTAGCTTTCAGAAACTGCTATGTATGTTGGATGAACATTCATCTGTTGTGTTGGCAATTCTTGGGAAGAACATAACTTCCATTCTTTAATCCCCTAGAGTCACTGGCTATTTTCAAATATGTAAGAACAGGTCACAAATCAGACTCAAAGCTGGCACAACTCAAGGGAGTAATTTTTTTTCTTTCTCTGTCACTAAATTCATCATCTACGTTTTAAACTCTATTATAGTTTCCACATGTTTCAAGTTGTGAGATTTATATTTGAATGTTGTCCTAAGCTATATCCAAGTACATTTTAGTCATATTTGATTTGAAAGAATCTTAAACATAAAATATAAGTAAAATGATGTAAATTGGAATAACCTACATTAATATAAAACTACTTTAAGTTACATAAATACACTTACTAAATTATTATGAACTATATAATACAGAGAGCCTGCACAAGTATATAAAAAGTTTAAGCTACTGCAGTAACTAGAATATTATTGATAACATTATCCATAGATTGATGCTTAATATTAATCACATTCCTTTTTACTTCCCTCTAGAAGTAATCACTATTATAATGGTTTATATGAATTTAATTTAAAAATTTATTTACTTATTATATTTGACTAAGATAACACAAATTTGAACTCCAAAGAGAAACTCTTCTGATTTTTTTACTACTATCTATGAGATGGATTTTCTTTTGTTTTAAGAGCCTATGTGAATAATGACTATAACTAAGATTTATTTAGAAAAATGACATTTAAATATACTGTAAATTCAAAGTTCCCCTTATATAAAATTCACAAGTTTGGTTACGATTTTTCTGTCACTTTTGAAGCAGAAACAGCTCTAACACCTAAAAGCCTTATTTACTTAGCATGCTCAAAATATTCAAGAGATAATTTTTTAAAAAAGAAAAAACTATCACAAAACAGAATTGGAACAGAACACAATGCATAATGCATTAAAAACAAGAAAGATTCATTACATGAACACTGAGGGGGAGATGTGAAGAAATTGCATTCTGAGAATTAAGGCTGATTTGTTCTGTGCACTGAAAAATTTGGGTCCTGGGCCAGTTTGAAATTTCTGAGATTTTTTTGGACTTGGATTTATTTAGAAGTGTGTGCATGCCTGTTAGCTACATGCTATGTCTGGTGATTTCTTCTGAAATTTATTCTTAAGTTCATCTCTCTTTCAGTTACTTTAGTCTCTGAAAAGGTTTCTGTCACTACCTGATGTGCATCTTCATTTAACACAATGAAACTATTCTTTCCATCTCTCTCTTGAGTGCTTCTGGTTTAATTTCTGTTTGCTATAGTTGCATCTTATCTCACCTGGTCTGCTAAGCCACCAAGATGGCTGCCGTTAATGGAGGAACACCTTATCACATAAACGTGTCTGTTGTACATTTTATCATCTTGGGATTTTGTTTTTCTATGAAGTTGATTACATGTGTGAGAGGTTATGTCTCTTTTGATAAAAGATGTACATTACCCTTTTCCAGTTAAACTGATGGTGAAATTTTCTGTAGTGGAAGAAACACGGTGTATGGAACTATATTCTTTACATTGTTTCAGTCCTTCATTATAGTTTAAAAAATAAGAAATTAGTTTGAGTTTAAGGAAAAAAGAACATTGCATAATTAGCAGGGTTTTCCATCGACTAAGAAAAGAAAGAAATATAAATAGGAAGATGGAAAGTGGCTTCTTTTGAAGATGTACACTATGCTAAAATTGCAGAAGAACTGGGAGAGGGGAAAGCTGAAAGCCAAGACCACCGAGAAGATCTGTAAATCTAATAAAGGCAAGGAAGGCTCAGGAATCTGGATTGTGAGCCCAGGCAGTGGGACCCGCAGGGATTAGGCTTATGAAGATGGGGCCAAGTCAACGTTGAGGTCAATGGCAATAACACTTGATGGGCCTTAACTCTGTAGTCCACACTGGGTTGGGATGAGACAAAAGAGGAAAAGACAGCGTGGTGTGGAAGAAAGCTCTGAGGGACTCCGGGAGCACAAGCTTCTGTTGTCACTCTCATGAGCCACCCGCTTACTCTCCTCGGTTCTCTTTCTTGTTAGATTTAGCGAACAAATATTGATTCCACGGCTACTGTGTTTTATGTTGTGATATTGGTCCCGAGGGTCTAGCAGTAAATAAAATAACCACGATCCCTGATCTTCTGATGCTTAATTCAAAAAGAAATATAGACAATGAGTAAATAATACACAAATTAAAATGAAACATTGTGCTATGTTAAACAGGAAAATAGGCCGGGCGCAGTGGCTCATGCCTATAATCTCAGCATTTTGGGAGGCCGAGACAGGCAGATTGCTTGAGGTTGGGAGTTTAAGACCAGCCTGACCGACATGATAAAACCTCGCCTCTACTAAAAATACAAAAAATAGCCGGGCGTGGTGGCATATGTCTGTAATCCCAGCTACTTGGGATACTGAGGAAGGAGAATCACTTGAACCCAGGAGGCAGAGGTTGCATTGAGCCAAGATCATGTCACTGCACTCCAGCCTGGGCAATAGAGTGACACTTCATCTCAAAAAAAAAAAAAAAAAAAAAAAAAAAAGGAAAATACATAGGCTTATGAAGAATATCAAATAACTTTCTTAACAGTGGGAAAATCAGGAAAGCATCTCTGAGGAAGCAATATTTTCTCAGGAATGATGAGGTATAAGTCAGACATAGAGAGGGAAGAGCATTGTTTCATGCAAAGGAATAGCATCAGTAAAGACGCTGAGATAGGAAAGCTTTGGTGTGTTTCAGAAACTGAATGAAGCCCAGGGTGACTGAGTTATGACCTGAGGGGGAGGAGGTAGAAGGCATTGAGTGAGATAGTGAGCCTAATAGGGGTAAAAATTAGAACTTTATATACATGCCACAACATTTAGATTTTTCCCTAATTATAAAAGGATCTATTGAAAACTTTTGAGCAGGAAATGGACAAGATTATAAAGGTCATTCTGGTTTTCAGTTTAGAAAATATATTGATGTCACACAGGAAGTCACAGGTGTAATTAGGAGGCTACTAATATGTATGATACAATGGTTACTGCAATGAAAGCAGGGGTGGTAAAAAAAATAGAAGCACAGATATTTACTTGATAAGACCTTGTGTTTTGTGTTCAATTTTATGCCATTATAGAGGGGATGTATTAAGAGTAACTACCAGATTTTGAGATCAAGCAAATGATAGAATCAAGTTTCTGTTTAGTCTTTTGAGAAGTAGATAATTAGAGAAAAACTCTGTGTGCATGTGTGTGTGTGCATGCATGTGTGTGCGTGCATGCATGTGTGTGTCTCTGGTGTAGGATGGGAGATCAAGAATCTGTTTGTGACCTGTGAAAGTAGAGATGCTTGTGAGATATCAATATAGAGAGATGCTGTGGACTGTTAGATAAATAGGTCTAGAGTTCAGAAGAAAGGGCTGTGCTAGAAATATCAGTGTGGGAGTCATTAGTAAATACAAAATATTTTTAAGGTCGTATGTTTGGTTGACACCACCCTAATAAAGCTTTGAGTTACTGTAATATTTAGAGAATGGATAGAAATGAGGAACCAGAAAAAAGGTACTGAGAAGTTTGGCCAGAGAGATATGCTGAGGACCAGAAGAGTGGTGTAAGAAAAGACCGTAGGAGAGACTTCCTTGTAAGATGAAGGCTGAAACATGGCTGTCATTGTTTGCTTTTGCAAGAGTAGCTGAAATAAGGTAATGGGAATATAAGCCAGGTTAATGTGTGCTGAAAATATAATGGGAAGTAAGAATCTAGAAATTGTAAACAAGAGGCTTAGTGGTGAAGGGAGATGGGTTCTGTGTAGAGATAGAGCAATAGACTTTGGAGTCAAGGAAGTTTTCTGTTTTTAGGGGAGATTTTGGAACATGTTTACATGCCAATGTGAATAATGGGGTACAAAGGGAAAAAATAAATATGTAAAGAGAAAAAGTCTTTGAGTAGGTGAAGGGTAATTGGATTTAGAGCCTAAAGGGGGAGTTTTTTAAATTAATTCTCATCTTTGTCTATTGTAAAAAAAGAGAGAGCAAGTCAAGTATGAGTGAAGATGCAGGCTAAAGTATGACTGAGTCAAGTATGAGTGAAGATGCACATTAAATGGCCAATGCAGAGAGGAGTCTTGGACAGCTTCTGTGTTTTTGTGTAGCCTGAGACTCTAGCAGTCAGTAGCTGAGGGTAAAGAAGAGATAGAATTCTGAGTACGTGTGCACTGAAAGCATCATTAAAATGTTTTATCTTCCTATTGGTTGAGAATTATAATTGAGTCATGCAATGAACTAGAGATTTAGAAATAATTTATTCTAAATTCATCATTTCACAAACAAGTAAACCTAAGTCCAGAGAATCAGCATAGCTGGCTAGCTGTAGAACTAGGACCAGAGTCCAAATCATCTATTTTTTTATTCAAACATTAATTCTACAGATGACTCAAAATATTAACTATCCTTAAAATAATCTTTCAACCAAAAGGAAAATGCAGTTATCTGGCAACTATCCAAAACTGAACAGGAATGATCCCAAATTATTGGCAGTACTAAACCATAATGGAAATATAATTAGTATGTTAACAGATTTCAGGGGTTTCTACCTGTTTGGAAGTTTCAAAGAAATGGCTTTCTACACCAATTTTGGCATCTTTTCCATGGTGCTTTTCCAGACCAACTGAGAAATGGAAGCTAATTTTCAGAAACTAATATTTTCCAAACCAACAAGAGCTATTGATCAATTTGGATAAGTTAGTGAATTGCCTTCAAGAAGGTTTTTTTTAAAAACAGAGTCCAAAGCTCATTTATCAAGCAGTGAACATTCAAAACTTTGGACTGGAAACGTCAAAGTCATTAGGCATTAACATTTGCTATCTGAGCATTTTCTTTTTAATTCATATATATATGAATTAAAATTTATAAATTTACTACACCATTTGCCTGGAGTTCTTAGTAAAAAAAAAAAGTATATATATAAAAATGGCTTCATCCAACACTATTTTAAAAGATAAATGCCTTTTAATCATACTATATGTTTAAAAAGGTAACCTGTTTAATGCTTTTATTTTTAACTATGGATAGAGTACAGCATATTTACTAGTGATGGGGTGGGCTGTTTTCTAATATGAAAGTAAGAAACTAAAATATCATTATAAAAGACAAGCAATATTAAGTAATTTTACATGCCAATCACTTATAATTAAAGTAAAATATTTTCTCAAAGGATCAGTTATTTTGGAGAAAAAAAAGGAGTAACTTTAACTCATGATTTTGCTACTGTCTTTTCAGCTCCAGCCAAGCTATCTCACTAAACCTCTTAGACCCTCAGACCTTCAGAATAGTCTTTTAGAGGGGACATGAGGGTTTATAAAATACTAAGAATGAAAGCATTGACTGGGCGTCGTGGCTCATGCTTGTAATCCCAGCACTTGGGAGGCCAAGGCGGGTGGATCAGTTGAGGTTAGGAATTCGAGACTAGCCTGGTCAACATGGTGAAACCCCATCTCAACTAAAAATACAAAAAAAAAAAAAAAGCTGGGTGTGGTGACACGCACCTATAGTCCCAGTTGCTTGGGTGACTGAGATGAGAGAATCGCTTGAACCTTGGAGGCGGAGGTTGCAGTGAGCCAAGATTGCGCCAGTACACTCCAGGCTGGGTGACAAAGTGAGACTTCATCTCAAAAAAGAAAAAGTATCTACTGCAATATAAGATGCAAGTTTTGGGGATATTACACTATAGGTTATCAGAAAACTTATACAGGTAAAAAGCAAACTGCCTTTAGAGCTAATTTAGGAAAACATTGTATTTTCTGAGTGATAAGATATTTGGGAAGAAGCTTGTCTTTTCTTGACTTGTAGCCATTACTAAAACTGTGCATCCTCTAGACTTGCATGGTCAAATGTAGTAGCCAATAGCCACATGTGGCTATTGAGCACTTGAAATGTGGCTAGTCTGAATTAAGATGTGCTTTACACTATTCACAATAGCAAAGACATGGAATTAACCTAATTTTCCATCAATGATAGACTGGATAAAGAAAATGTGGTTCAGATATACCTGGGATACTATGCAGACATAAAAAGGAATAAGATCAGGTCTTTTGCAGGACATGGATGGAGCTGGAGGCCATTATCCTCAGCAAACTAACACTGGAACAGAAAACCAAAGACCATATGTTCTCACTTATAAGTGAGCTAATGTCTTTTAATAAGACCTTTTAATAAGAGCTCACTTTTAAGGTGAGCTAATAAGACATTAGCTCACTTATAAGAGAGCTAAATGATAAGAACATATGGACTCATAGAGGGGAACAACACACACTGGGGCCTTTCAGAGGGTGGAGGATGGGAGGAGGGAGACGATCAGGAAAAATAACTAACGAATCTAGGCTTAATACTTGGTTGAGGAAATAATTTATACCACATACCACCATGACACAAGTTTACCCATATAACGAACCTGCAGATGTACCACTACACACGTAACTTTTAAAATAAAAGTTTAAAAAACAAAGATGTGCTACAGGTAAAAAATACACACTAGATTTCAAAGACTGAGTATGGAAAAAAGAATGTAAAATGTCTCAAGTCATTTTATGTTGATTACATGGAAAAATGACAATACTTTTTATATATTAGGTTAAATAAACGACATTGCTAAAATCCTCCTTTTGATCTTTCAATGCAACTACTAAAAAGAATAGTGATATATGTGGTTTGCATTTGTGGCTTACATTAGATTTCTATTGCATAGCTTTTGTCTGAATTTTTTTTTTTTTTTTTTTTTTTTTTTTTTTTTTTTTTTTTAAATAGAGTCTCACTCTGCTGTCCAGGCTGGAGGCTGGAGTACAGTGGCGCAATCTTGGTTCACTGCAACCTCTGCCCACCAGGTTCAAGCGATTCTTGTGCCTCAGCCTCCTGAGTAGCTGGGATTATAGGCATATGCCAGCATGCCTGGTTAATTTTTATATTTTTAGTGGAGACAGGGTTTTGCCACGTTGGCCAGGCTGGTCTCAAACTACTGGCCGCAAGTGATCTGCCTGCCTCAGCCTCCCAAAGTGCTGGGATATAGGCGTGAGCCACCACGCCTGGCCTCATGTTTTGTTTTGCTAAGACATTAACTATAGATGAGGAAAGTCTTTAAGACAATTTGTGTTATTTTTTGGCATATTCATAAACTGGAAAGGCAGAATTGGCTTATTTGCCTTGTAGTGACACCAGAAACAGGTGTTACAGTACAGCATTTCTCAAAATGAACCCTTAAATTATTTGTACCCATGACACAATACTTTCAATCTTATTTTTTTACTAGTAAAATCAAAGTCTCTCTGTTACTTTTTATTAGTGGGATTTCAAGTATAGTATAATCTGGCAAGTACCAAAAGTGTTCCAGGCAAGGAAAGACTATTTACCACTTCTCCCACTGAACTGAAATTCATTCACTCATCGATCTATTCACCACCAAATATTCACTGAAATTTTTGTATGTGCAGGTCTCATGTTAGTGATAAAGGTTTAATATATATTTTAATAGCAGTCGACCAGGAGGAGTTTAAAATCTTTTGCAATGACAGATATATAATTACTAATTACCAAAAAGTATGATCAGGGCATCAGTGTTAAAATATGCATTAAAACAATATTTTGTTAGATTTTGACTAAGAATAAGTAGAAAGGTGAAAGAAAGCATCACAAATAAAGTTAATAATTGCACTGAATCTTGATGTTCAAAAAGAAATTTTTCACATGGAAGGAGGAAAATAAACATTTATTAACACCTGCCATGTACCATAACCCAAGATTGAGCACTTTCACATGAATTGTACCTTTAAAACCATAATTACATGATGTTAACATTAGTCTCCTTATTCTTATAAAAAGAATGGAGAGAATCATTTCATTATAAATAATATGTGCTGTATCAGCTGTGATTTTCATCATGATAGACACCGAAGAAATGCCTGCTAAAAATGAGTGGGAAAAAATAGGGTTTTATAGATTCGTGATCAGAAAATGTCAGAGCTGGAAGAGATTCACAATTTCATGTGATCCAACTCCCTCTTTTTGAAGATGAAGCCCAGAGAATTAATTGACTTGCTTAAGGTAAATAAATAACAAAGGAAGACAGAGTTGCCACCTAGGGGTTCTGTTCTGAATTGCAGAACTTTTTTTTTTCTTTTTCTTTTTTTTTTTTTTCTTATAGTTCATGGCCCCAGGTAGTGAGTTGACAAGCTTTTAGCCCATGACTACAGAAAAGAACTTCATCGAAACCTGCACTCTGGCAACAACACACTTCAAACCGTGCTCATGATTTATTGCAAGCTTTCATATTACTTGTAAAAGATTCCCGCCTGTATTCTACTGATTAGAGTTGTAATTATAATATTAACATTTAATCATATTCCCTTTTTGGAAATTCTGATGATTCTTTTCATCTGCTTCCCTAAATATTGGTTTCTTTAACAGGACTGATATTATCACGGTACTTCCGGTAATACAAAGCTTCGATATATACTGGACCCTAGAGCTCTCCGGTGAATCAATTTGACAAATAATTATTGGGCTAACTTTGAATGAGGCACTTGGCTGAGAATTTGAAGATAAATAATATACTGGACTCTGGATCCAAGGGCTTTAGAGTTGTTAGAAGAAACATACCTGCAAACAATAATAGCGAGCACTTGAATTCTTCCAAGTGACTTATACTTACAATTTTATTTAACATTTACAGCTATTCTCTGAGGTGTACACTGTTATGCATCTCAGTAAAGAGGAAACTGTGGAAAAATAAGTAACTTTCTCGAAGCCACACAGCCAGAAAATGGCGGAGCCATGATGCAAACCCAGTCAGTATGACTCCAGAGTAGTCGTTCTTTATCACTAAGCTACACTACCTCCTACTCAATCCACATAAATATAGTTCAATACACAATAAAGTGTATGCAAATCCTGTGGATGCACAAGGACGGTGAAGAGGGTCACAGATGACTTCATGAAAGATGTGCCTTCGGTGGCAAACCTGGAAAAACGAAGTAGGGAGAGCTTGAAAAGAGAGGAGGAGAGATATTCCAAACTCGTGGAGGCAAGGCCTATGAGAGCTTGAGAATGGCAAAGAGAATGTTGGTTTCTAAGCACAGAATGAACAGAAAGAAGGGAGCTTGAAGAGGTAGGCTTGGTCCAACTACGAGGAACCTGAGTATTAGACTATAGGATTTGAAGCTTGCTTCTTTAGAAACGAACAGGTACAAAAAATGTTGTAAAAGGTTTTGAGGACAAGGGTGACTAGAATCAATTTATTTTAAGAATAATCACCTAGGAAGTAGTGTGAAGAATTAGAGGCGGGGGATTATGTATGCCTTTAATATTAAAATTAAGAGTCAGAATGAAGGGAACACCAAGAGCAATGGAATTACGTGAAAAACTATGGAGGCAGATTCAACAAGACTTCATGGGAGTCAGGCTTTTAAAAACATGGGTTGAAAAGATTGGCAATTAAGCCTGACTTTCTGCCTGGGTTAAAGAGAATGAACGTGTGCTGAGATCAGAAAAACAAAAATGAAGACAGATTTGGGAAGGGGTAAGAAAATGAGTTTAGATAAGTTGTACCTCTTTGATTTATTCTGAGTGGGAGTAGGGTGCTGGTGGTGGTTATAACATAGAATAAAAAATAGACTTCTCTTTAACGTGCTTAAGGGGTAGTAACAGAGATAATAAACATATAAATATTTATGAGTCAAAACGTAATAAGCCCCATAAAAAAGGTACTATGAGAATTAAGAAAAAAAGATGGGATTTTATCTGAGCAAAGAATTTCAGATGGACCCTGGAGAATAGTAAGAATAAGAACAAAACTGTCCAAGAAGAGAAGTGGAATATGCAAAAAGGGATAAACTGAGAGTGTACAGAATAATTTAAGTGCCCTTTGGCTGTAGAAGATCCACAGTAGACCAGTTGTCAAATTGGCTTGGAACCATCCATTTGGGCCCTGATGCCAGGCCAAGAAATTTGGAGAGACATTGATTTTAAAAATTGAATGAAAAGGCCGGGCGGGTGGCATATGCTTGTAATCCCAGCACTTTGGGAGGCCGAGGCGGGTGGATCACAAGGTCAGGAGTTCGAGACCAGCCTGACCAACATGGTGAAACCTTGTCTCTACTAAAAATACAAAAATTAGCCAGGCGTAGTGGTGCATGCCTGTAGTCCCAGCTACTCGGGAGGCTGAGGCAGGAGAATCGCTTGAATCTGGGAGGTGGAGGTTGCAGTAAGCCAAGATCGGGCCACTGCACTCCAGCCTGGGTGACAGAGCGAGATTCCGTCTCAAAAATAAATAAATAAATAAATAAATAAATAAATAAATAAATAAATACATAAAATTAAATTTAAAAAAAATAAACGAAAAAATAAGGCACTAATAAGGCGCTAAAAATCATGCTAGGAATGCACTTAGAGTGAGTGATATTAGAGAAACTAAAGGTAGGGGGACTCGCTCAAAAGCCCTTAAATAATCCAGTTAAGGGCTGGTGAGGCCTTGAATAAAAGAAGAATTTCACTGTGGATATAAAAGTAATGGCACACAGTAATTAATGTGATGAAAATGACATAGGAGGAGAGGGGAATCAATAGTGTCTTTGAGTTTTGAGAGAACAGTAATAAGGGTAATAGACACAGGAAAAGTGGTGAGTGGAAACAGGATTGAGATTCCTGTTTTGAGTCTGAAGCTGACAATGTAAGTCTAGATCTCTTTCATTAACTGCTGTGCATCTGGCTACATGCACATTGAATTGCAAAATGATTGTAGGCTGAGCTAAAACTAGACATAAGCTTTTATGATGACCAACATCTTCTGTTATTCTTTAGTTTCTTGGAGCATCGACCCAATCTGAATATAACATTATGCTTTAAAACATGACATTCAGAGACAAGTATGATTGGCAGCATTTCGAAGACTTCCCTTGGAGTAAATAGAAATTAATACACAATTATTTTCCAGAAGACAGTCCACTTACAATCCTTGAAATCTTGTTAATTGTAGCTTAGTGTATTAGGGCCAGAGGTTGCAGAGAACAATGGTACTCAAATCCCTGAGTATATATATTGGTGTGATGTAGGAAAATCTGCCTCCATGGATGAGGAAACATGAGTATTCTGAAGCAAACATACACACAGTTTTGGTACAAGGGAAGATCCTGTAAGTAAGAAAAATAAAAGTATAAAATATTCTTTATAATTCTGTTAGGAATTCTGACACTGGTCTGTACCCATCAGATGCTCAAAAGTTAGAAAATTTTAATAATCATTATTAACAGCTCCATTTATTTATAGTTTATTGGAGATTAGAAATATACCAAAAATATCATAAGCTTATCACATTAATATTTTTAACAGCACTTTTTGATAAGTATCAGTACTACTTGCAGGAGTACATCCATTTTACCAATGGGAAAATTGAGAGTCAGAGACTTTAATTAGCTGCTATAAGTCCCACTTGTGTGTGACACAGCCAGATTTACAACACATGTCTGTCTGACTCCAAAGTCTGTACTCTTAACCACTGTGTCATACTCCATTGGTTTCTTTTAAGCCTTGGTTCTAAAGAGCAGTGCTGGTTTTATATTCCAGACCTTCGCGGACAGCACCTATCCATTAACCTTTTCCCAGAGTGAAAAATGTCCTGGAGCATAAATACGGTTCCACTAGTTCTTCAGAAACTAGCAGCTCAACATGAAAAGCCATTGCTGATACCTCTCTCCCCTGTATAGCTGCATTCTGGTAGCTGATGCAGAATCATCATGCTATCTATCTTGTCAAGGGAGAGGAATTATTTTCCCTTCCAATATTTATATTTCTTCTTCATATGGTTTAGTGGAAAAATCATACCATTCTGCATCTTCCTATTTCTGCTCTAACAAGAAATATATAAAATAAAAATAATCATGACATCCTTCATTTCTAATTAGAGAGTCTTTCTAGTCTTTCCTCAGCAACGAGGGAAAAACCTTGAATGCATTACATTTTTAACCATTCCTCTTAACTTGGTCCACATATTACAGTTACTCCTTTACAGATACCTTTGGAAACAAAACACTTTTCAAGGAAATAGCATTGGGGAATTACAACCTTTAAAGCCAATATTTTAAAAGATATAATATATGATTGTTCTTTTTCGACATTCTGAAGGTATATTTTTGATGTAGATTGTGCAAGATTCACTCTATTTCTGAAGGAATGATGTTATGTTATTTTTATTGAGTTCTGTAAAAGGGTGAAACTGCCTATAAAGGAAATAAATTGCATAATGAATGGTACTTGTTTATAGACTGCTAAGCATTGTAGACCCCATATATTTTAATCTCTGTTGTCCTATTTGGGAGTAGAAAATGGCCTGGTCTCGGTAAAGAGCACGAGAGGACCACTGCTTAAAAGTATTTACAACCCCAGAGCAACTTTTCACCAGCTTAAGGCTGACATGTGTTAAGGAGTTCTTGTGAGATACGAATATCTGTAAGGACATAATAATGATTAAAGACCTCAACTACTTGGAAATTTGCTAAAAAGAATCCTCTTCTGACTAACAGAAAAAGGTCTTCCAATTTATTCATTTGCATTGTAGTTTCATTTTTAACTGCCAAATAATAATTGTATATATTTATGGCTACAATGTGATGTTTTGATTGTTTTGATATATGCTTACATTGTGGTATAATTAAATCAAACTAAGTAAGATATCCATTACTTTGCATACTTATCTTTTGTGTGTGTGACAAGAACATTTAAAATCTACTCTTTTAGAGGAATGGCAAGTTTTGCTGACTCTTAAAGAGAGAGAAAGACAACAGAATGTTTAGGAGAGAATGATCATGAAAATGGCTGGGAAGCTAGGGCATGTTTTTCCTAGAGGAAGATCCAGGGTTAATGGTGCTCTTGTCTTAACATGTAGACAATGGGTAGACATGCTGGGTATAAAATCTTCAGGCTTAATGACAGAGAGAACTTTCTAACAATCAAAGTCATTTAGGGTATAAAAGTCTGCCTTTGTTAATGGAAGAGATTGATCCTAAACTGTGAAAACTTGTCAAGCAAGGAATGAGAGTGGTATAGTTATGCCAGACCAGTTATGATTGCGGGCAAGTTAAGATTACGTAACTCACTGACACTCTAATTTCCACTGCAGCTGGCTGAGCTTAGCCTTAATATGTAGGAGAATTGTTTGTGAGTGTTGTGCATTTGGAGGTACGAATTGTGAGTATCTGGAGGAGTTGTTAATGAATACAAGGCTAACTTACAAAAAGCCTTGTTCTCTCCTTGCATTGAAAGAGATGATGGATATGTTCATTTGTTTCACTATGGTAACCATTTTATTATCTATATGTATCCCATAACATCATGTTCTATATATTTAAATATACACGAAAAAATTTATTAAAAAAAAAACAGAACTTTCCTGGACATTTAGCATTGCTCTGAGTTATTACCAAGGGTTTCTGACATGCACACAAAGCAAGATGAAGGTGTTTTCCCACTTGGATACCAATTTTGTGAATGCAAATCCCACCTACTTTATAGGTTACATGCTAAATGGATGCCTTTTGGGGAATCTGTGACTTAATTCAAATGAATCATTCACATAGTAGGAACTTAAGCCAAGTGAGGGAAATATTTTGATTGGCTCTCTCCATATCACATGTTATAAGTAGGTCTTCCTCCCCTTCTAAGAAGGGTGGCATCTCTTGGTTTATTTTTATCTTGTTCATATATTAACTCCTATAAATGTAAAACCCATAGACCAATGGCCTAAATAAAGTTATCAGGACAAATTTCTGGAAATATTATACTTAGTATCCTATTATTTTTTACAAGTTTACTGTACAGAATTGGAAAAATACAAAATAGCAAAATGACATTAAAATTGCCAGTAATCCTACCACTCAGAGATAATCACTGTTTACATTGATTCATAATAATTTTCTAGTTTAAGAACAAAAAGTGCATAAAATGTTATATTCCAATATTTTATTAAATTGAAAATAGTCATACAAACATTTTATTGTGACCTAACATATTCTAAGAAAACATGATTTTAAGGAATAGTAATTTTTTATTCTAGTCTTCTGCTTTCAATTTCATATAATTATTTAAGGCAAATACTGTCTCTACCTCCTAAAAAACTTTCTGCCTTATCTTATTCTAGCAGACCACTCCAAATTTCCACTTGCCTTTTAGCTAAGCAAAATGTATCTTGATCATTATGAACTCATTTATTTTACTTGTCTTTACATTGGAGAGTTCAGCATTCTTAGAATTTTGATATCCCCTCCTGAAGTCTTTCTGTACATGTCTTCCCTTAGGCATAGTACTACCATCATCAGAGGGAGCATGACACAGAGGAGGGTGCACATGTTTATGTCAGATGACTCTGGATTTGTGTCCTGTTTCTGCCATTTATGAGCTGTATACACTGCGTTTAAGTGGACAGAATCACTTAAATTTCCCTGAGCTTGTTTATTCTTCTATAAAATGGACTGGTTGTGTGTATTGAGACAACATACTTAAAGTTCCTCGATTATTGTAAATGCATAGTAATAAGTTAATGCTCAATGATTATAAGGTCTCTTCTAATTCTGGTTTGATAAGCTCTCATTCTTTCTAAGTTCTCTCATTACCGTTTTTTTTTTTTTTTGGACAGCCACAGTGAACATCTCTGAATTTATAAGGTTGAATGAAGGAAACCTTTATATTGTCATTATGTATAAACTTTGTTATAAAGGAAAACGCAAGGATTTTAACTTAGGAGGTGCAGGACAGCATTGTAAGCAATGCTCCAGAAAATCATAATCATAATAAATAATAAATAAATATGCATGGGAGAAACCAGTGGAAATACATGTATTACATGGAAAAATTAATTAATTGAAGGAAGTAATCCTTTTTACAAATCACTCCCAGTTAGAGGTAACGATCAATATTTTAGTTGTTAATTAATTGGGAGCTACTGCCACCAAGTGGTAGGAAAGTACTTCTTCAGAGACTAGAATCCAATAACCTTTAGGGAGAAAAGCTCCCTCACCATACTGTGAACCCAAATGTATTCCATCCTATCCCATTGCATCACAATCACCCAAGATCTGATCTTCATTAAATAATCAGCAGCTGTCTTTGGTTTCTGTTACCACACTAACAAAATATTTTTCTGTCAAGAGACAAAACTGAAATTTAGTTCTAATAGAGGAAAATAAAACAACCAAATACTGAGAGAGTTCAGGTAAAATCATAATTGAAAAATTCCAAATTAGGTTAGCCTCTAGAGTTAAAAAGGCTGAAGTTTAGACACCAACTCTGCCACTTGCCTGCTGTATGATATGAAAAAAATGTATCTGAGGATCAGTTTTCTCAGCTTAAATATAGATGTTCATTTAGACGATGTGTGCAAAATGTTTAGCCTAGAGGCTGTTATCTAGCAATGGCTTGATAAACATTACTCCATTCCTTTTTATTATTATAACTACAGATTGTATTCCTCTTCCCTAAACCTAAATACATATTTAGTTCATTAAAATTATGACATATAATCAACTCAACTGTAAAGAGGTTTAACCTAAGAGAGTAAAAATCACCACAAACATAATAGGGATTTTCTATGATTTACCTAATTCCAAAGAAAGAACTACAGTGAAAAGACAGAAATGAAAAAAATCTCATACGTTCTAAATCTAGATCAGGCAGTAATAATTCCTTCCTCCTGAGGTTCTGAGCAAGGCAATTAAGCCCCCTTGAACCTCGTCTAACTCATGCAGTGCCATAAGACATATAAATCAATTAATTATTTTGGAAGGTGGCCCAAAATGCAAAATTTGTATGTGGATGCCAATTATAATTTTATGCTGTACAAACCATAAAGAGTTATCTACTATTATCTTTAATCAAAAGAAAAGTAAAAATAGTGTGGTTGTTTCTTTGGTTATAGTAAACTGTTATCTGGAATTCTGGATTCAGTAGCCTTAATTAACCAATTCATGCATATATTTATGACTTGAGTAATTTATATTCACAACAATAAATATCCCAGGACACTGAAATAGCCTAAAATGTCTTGTTTTATCAGAGACGAATTACACAGTGCCACATATATGTCACTGAACTCCAATTCTTCGAAAATTGAGCATCTACATTTCTTTGAAAATTGAGCATCTAGCCACGTGGTAAATTACAATTAAAAAGAGAGTTGGTATATTTCATAGGATTCTACTTCAACTTATTGCCAGATTTGTACCAACCTTATCCTCTGTACTCCCATGTGGTACTCATTTACTGACTTCCTAAACATTTCCCGTTAAAAGGACCTCATTTATGTTATGAGGAACCTTAAGCTATGTTGTGGACAGATCTATTGATTAGAAATTATTTACTGATGATCGGTTAAAATCTTCCTCTATATAACTCCTCTCCATTGTTCTTGGAGCTAGCATTTAGATTCAGAAATAATAGGTAATGTTTTAGACTACCCCAATTTCCCAGGCAGGTCAAAGCACAGAACTTTTAGTACTATTAGCTTCAACCTATGAATGTGCATATCCTGCAGCACAAAATGTAGTTCTTCTGTGTAGCTCATCTTTCAGCAATCATGTATTTTTATGACCTCAGCACTTTAAAATAAATAAAATATAGGTCCTCTGAGTTATTTGATTTTTTAAAATCTGGATATCAATCAGAACAAAATGCCAAAAGACCATCATTTTTATTAAAATAACCCATAGAATACACCAATGGATAATTTCAATTGGGAGCAGATGGCCTCTGGCCCTTTGTCTCCTAAGGTTTGATGTCCTCTCAGCATCCAGTACCAGGTCACTGGGTGCCTCCAACAGGATATGGGATGGAACAGGGCCAGCATATTAGACGAATTATGCACCAGGAAGAAGACATGTGCTTTAATTTTCCTCTTGTACTTCTTCATTTTCTAGCCATGTCTCTTAGAAAATATCAACTTATTTTAGCTGTGTTAATAGATAAATGGAAATAAATTTATTCTAGCTGTGTTAGGCTTTATCCCCAGCTGGGCAAGAGATACAGTGGGAAGCCTAAGTGTGATAGTGATTGTGAGGGAAAAAAAGAATCTTCAGGGAAAGGTGAAAATTAAGGTGACAGGCATAATCATTAGCAACGCTTCCCTCCAGAGAGATTTTCCTCAAAATCTTTTTACTGGGAACAATTTATAATTGATCTATTAAATAGAGTATTTTGTGACAAGGTGTTTCCAATATACTTAGTGCTAATGTGAAACCAAGAATAATTGGCCCTCCCTATGCGCAGGTTCTGCATCCACCAATTCAACCAACTGCAGATTTTTAAAAAATTGGGAAAAATGATAAAATTAAGAGTACAACAATAAAAATAATACACATAGAAAAACAATATAGTATAACAACTATTTACATAGTAGCATTTATATTGTCTTTGCATTACAAGTAATTTAGAGATAATTTAAAGTATATAGAAGAGTGTAGGAAGATGATATGCAAATAGTGTGCCTTGTTACATAAGGGACTTGTGCATCATCAGGTTTCAGGATCTACGGTGGTCCCAAAACCAATCTCCTGCACATATGGAGAGATGACTGTAATGGGCACAATAAGGAATAATTAGGAAATCCCAAGCTTCAATTATCATTAAAACTTTGCCACTGATTTGCTATGTTTTGTTGTTGTTGGCTTTTTTTGTTTTGCATCTTTATTTCTCTACACACAAAATAAAAACACTTAAAGAATGTTCTTTTCAGTATTCCCAGAAATATTGGGAGAGAGAACTCAGGTAGTCAGTGTTACAAACTTTTGAAAAAAGTAAACTATTGAAATTTGAGAATTTATTCCAAAAGAATACTTCAGAAATATTTCCATTTGGGGTCATTCTTGATTTAACAGCAAAGTAAAGGAACTGGATGATGAGGGTAAAGTTTCATCTGCTAAGACATCTTATAAATTTTTTTTAGTAAGGCTAAGAATTGTACCTCTAAGGGATATTGATAGAGAGTGCAATGTTTAATATTTTCTCCAAAACCCAAAACCCACAGTTTTTTATGCTCCCAAATTATTTCTTTTTGCTACACTATTATTTCTTGCTGCAACCTTTGTGGGTATTTTAGTGAAAGCACACTGTTACTACAGGAAATAGAAAATCTGTCAGGCTTAATCTTTTTGCTTCTTTAAGAGCCAGCATCTATTGTCTGGCTCTGTTGAGAGTCTAAGTTATTTTTTATTCTCTGTAGCATCATCTTATAATACTACAAAGACATATAAGTGTTAAATCTTGTATGCAACTGCATAGGCCTAAGAAAATTGCTGAGTAATGAATAAATGAATCAGTGAAAGGCTAGAAAAAGAGTTAAAATTATTTTATGATAGTCCTGTTTATCCAGAGAAAGCTGAAAGCTGTTACATTAATAACACAAATCAACGAGGTTCAGAAACCACCATTCATAACTATTCTTAAATAATTCAGAAACTTAGCATCTTCCCTGCGTCTTTTATTAGCTTAAGTTTATAAATCACCTAGACCATTATTGTACTTCAATTATAATGATTTCTTCCACAATCTAGTCCTTAAAAACGTCACCCTCCAGATTCATTTACCAGAATCTTCTATCTGATTTGGATCAGACAAGATTCTGATTCATGTTCTTGTAAGATCTTATTTTAGATTTTTTGAGACAATGAGAAATGTATAATTACTTTTCAATTATATAATTCTCCAATATTTCCTTTTGAGATTTGATTTAAAAGTCTCCCTATTTGCCTTGTCAAGATTTTAGGACTCTGTGGCAAATCAAATTGAACCAGGTACTGGAAAGACGTAATTCATGTTTGCTGTCCTTTAAAACCAGTTTGAAGTTAACAAACTAGGTATGTGGAGAGATGAGATACTTCTCCCTCAGGAAATTTTAATTGAGTTATAAATAGTGCTCTTTAACTCATTGATTTCCCATAGAGTTTGGAAACAGCTCATTCTAGTTTACTATTTCCAACCCCTTCATTTTCACAGTCCAATTATATATACTGATGACCTCTGGCATAAATGTATTCAGTAAGAAAATCATACTTTTATACCTGATCCAAAATATTTATTATAAAATTGATACAAACAGAGAGAGCATGGCTAAGTAATATAAACTATGATACTGACTCACAGAGTGAGAGTAAAATTCTTCCCAGTGTTTATTTCAAAGGCCTCAAATCAACTGCTCTAGAATCTCTGAAAAGAGAGAGTGAAACAAACAGAGAAAGACAGAAAAAGTTGGGTGAGACAACTACTTTTGTTAATACCTCTTGAAGAAGCCATTCTCTCATTCCTTACGGGCTCTATCTGGGATGATAGCTCCACCTTCCCTTCAATCCAGGTAGTCTGATCCCCAGAAATGATCCCTCATCATGAGAAACAGAAAAACAAATAAAGCTGAAAAGAACTTAAAAGCCCAGATATACCACCAGTTCTTTGATGGGGGAAATGAGCCTCTCAAAGACAAACTACACAAAACTTCTCATGCAAAGGCATAAAAGGTCAACAGGATCTAGAGAAAGCAACAGTCACCTCCTCTCCCCATAGCTAATGGAGATAAGTATGAACACTGACTCCTGACAAAGTGCTTCTGACAACTGTCTTAACACCTGGGAATGGAGAGACAAGTGTTCTCTATGAGAGTCCATATCTTTTAGGAAAGAGAAGAACCTTGTCCATCATAAAAGCTTAGGGAGTCCTTAGGGTATATGAGACATCAATTGCTGCTCCCTTCAGGACTCTTACATGAGTCTGCATTTCTAAAAAGTATCCCCATGTCATTCCAATATAATGGTCTATGGAAGTCATTATTTGAAAAATTATTGTGGATGCTGTGTAACTCAGATTATTCGGACTAAAGTGGGTCCAGTTGTTAAGACAGCCAAAACTGAGTCCTCACAAACTACCTGTGGAGAAGAAATAGGCAAATAGCATCAGCAGCTTTTATACACTGCCTCATTCCCAAGAGTGTTGACACCGGATAGATGCACATTCAGATAGGATTATTGAATAAAATATATGTCATCAAAGGGAGCGATGTCTCTTTACTTTCAGTGATATCTTACAAAGGATTTCAAGCAGAGTCATAAAGTCAGGATTATTATTAATATGACGTAAGCCCTGGGGTTTAAGGAAGTTCCTCTAAGGGCACCCTACTCTCCCTGTGAGAGCATACTCTTTTTCCTCAGAAAGGACAAACAAAAAAGACGGCAACAGATTTGGTTATAGTCCTTTGAAGACCAGTCATTGTTTTCGATTAGAAGGTGAGATGCCTCTCTCGTTTAGGAATTGTGCTTTTAGATAGGCATGGCATGAAAAGTATAGTACCTGATGTGTTAAAATAATCATAACATAACAAAGAAATTGACCCTATTTAAAAATGTATTCTGATATTTTAATGTCCTGAGACATTTTCTAATATATTTTGACTGTTCATATGTTATCTGATCTTGACTGAATTAAAAGTATCTGGATTTCTTCCAGATGCAAGATTCTAGATGATATTAGGATAGTGTGTGCATCAAGGCTAAAGAAGGGTCTAAAGAGGAGATTGAACTACAATCACTCAGAACAGTGAACCAGTCAATAGCAGGTAATAGCATCTCAGCATTCAGATGAAAGTGCTAAGACGTTGTCCAACTTCTAGTTTCACCAAAAGGGAAAAGCTATTCTGTGTATATTCTGAAGCCAAACCTGGTGTTTGAGAGAAAGTGAATCAACTACTGGAATATATTCTCTTAGGTAAATTTCACAAATCATTTTTTTGTCTTAACAATTAAGAACAGAGTCTTTTCTAGTTTGGGAAATTACTTCTCATCTCTAAAAAATATTTTTGCAATTATCACTCAGTGCAAAAGTACTGTCTTTTTCAGTGACTTTTATGTAGAAAAGTCTATTTGTATTGACCTCTCAACAACATCTGAGGACTGAGAAAGAACTTTCTGAAACACACAGTGTTATGACTGTGACACGTGGAAGGTCAACATCATCCAAGTTATTTTCAAATGCTACCATTTAGAAAAGAATTAATCTATCGTGACTAACCATAACGGTTTTCAAATGTTTAAATTAACTGGATTTGATTCAGTGACGATTAATTGCACCCAGATATGTGCCTTAAAATGGGCTGAAATTGATTAATTTTTGTACCTCCCCATGGATACTGTAAATACACTCATCAATGCGTTTACTAATTCATTCATTTCATCTGAAGTTCCATTATGTCATCTAGAAATATTATTTCAATAGCACAGCTTTGTCAGAGAGGCTATGGCAAAGCTGGATATAACAAGTAGATGATCTGTCACTCTAACAATGCCAGTAATTGCAAATGAAATAACACATTGAATTCCATTGTTTATATGGAGATTCATATGAGGTTTAAAATGGTTTCTTAGATCCATAATTTATTTTCTTCATAAAGTTGCCCACCACAGAGCAAAATTCCTTTTTCAATCCATCTTTTTTTTTAGAGGATCGAGAGACTATCCAAATGCTTTACAAAATAAAGATTTTATTTCAGCAACTATTATGAATGTGTGGGAACTACAAGATCCTTTCTAAATAAAGATGAAATATGTTAGTTATTGAAGGTGGAGGCTGCATCTACTTCAACATGTAGTGGTTTATGCTTCATTATATTTAAGAAGAAAACTATACTCAGCCTTCAACCTCAATCTTCCATGATAGGCTTAATTTATTTCTGTACTCAATTCTTATAAACTACTCTATGGAACATTTGGGTTTGTTCCTGAAATGCCTGAGCCTCCAGATTCTGAATTCATTTCAATTCCACATGCAAAACCAGACTTGGATATAGGCAGGCAAAACAATGACCTCAGTGGTTGTGGTTGAAAAAACGCTAGCAGAGCTCCTTGGCCCACTCCAAAAAGGGGTGCCACCCTCTCATTCCAAATACACATTCTGAGTATGTACAGATTGGGGAGTTTTTGTTAGAATTTTTTAAATACCCATGGAGAACACAAAACTGAATAACAATGAATCTTGATGGGCTATTTTTTCTTAATATTTACATCATAATTTTGCCTTGAGCAAATAGGAGTCAACTTATTTAACTTTTTGAATAAGTTAACTCCTGAAAATGGTTCAAATGTAAATAAAACCAAAAGCATTCAACGAAAGTTCAGTCCCCTTGATCAGGTTGCCATCACTCCTCTAACCCAAATAATCACAGCCATTTGTTTCTTATTTGTTTTTCCAGAGTTACTTTACACATGTATGAGCAAACTTGTATATAGATAATTATATATTTCTTGCCTTTCTACACAAAAGGTAGTACATTACATACACAATTTTACACCTTGCCTTTTTCCCTTAACTATATGTGTTGGAGAACTCTCCATATCAGTGAATAGTAATCTTTCTCATATATTTTTAATAGATGCAAAGAATGCCTTTAAATTTAACCAGTTATCTACTGACTGACATTTGGGACTGCTCTTCTTGTGTTATTACTAATAGTGCTAAAATAAATAATATGGCACATGGATCAGTTTGTACATTTGCAGCTAAATCTGTTGGATAACTTCTCACTTGTGGGACTGCTGAGGCAAAGGAGATATATGTGTGCACACACACACACACACAAAACACACCTGTATAATTTTGATAATTGTTGCTGAATTCCTTTCAGTAATCAATTTATCTATAAGCAATGTATGACTCTGGTTCTCTACATCTTTGCCAAGATTATCGAACAGTACAGAACAGAATCAAAGGATTTCTACCAATCTGATAAGTGAAAAAACATATTTGAGTTAGTTTGAAATTGCATTTCTCTTATTACTTATGAGGTTGAGCATATTTATGTTTAGAAGTCATTTGTATTTCAGGGAAGTATCTGTTCATATCTTTTGCGTATGTTTCCATTGACTCATTTATCTTTTCCTTATTAGTTTTTAGGAGTTCATTTACATTAGGGAAATTAGTCTTTTGCTTATCGTTGCAAATATTTTCCCCAGGCTGCCAAGAGATTCAGTGTCTGTTGAGGGTTCACTCTTTGCTTCAAAGATGGCAACTTCTAGCTATGTCTTCAGGTAACTGAAGAGATGGACAAGCTCTCTGAGGCCTCCTTTATAAGGTCACTAATCCCATTCACAAATATTCAGACTATAGCAATTATGTTTTATGTATTTTCATTTGTACAAATCTATAATGTTGTTCATTAATGTTTTTAAGTTTTCTCCTTATTTATACTTATATTACACAATTTATTTTTAGAAATTTTATCACTTGCATATATGAATATTACTACTTTCTAACATTAATTTGTGCCTTGCTACCTTTCTATATTACCATGTAGAGTTGATTCTCTTGGGAATTTCATATATCAATTATATTGTCTGCAAATAATGATAGTTTCACTTCCACCTTTGCAATTTTAATACTTTTAATTTCTTTCTATTGCCTATTTGAATTGTCTACTGGCTCTGCTCCAATGTATAACACAAGTGGTAATAGTGGGCATCTTTGCCGTTTTCATCACATTGTATGAAGGATATATACCATCAACACGATTTATCACTGTTGGCATTGACCTTGGTCACCTGATTGAGGTGGTGTTTGTTCAGTCTCTCCACCCTAAAGTTATTCTTTTTTCTCCTTTCCCATATGGTACTTTTTGGAAGAAAATCATTACGTGTGGCTAACACTTAGATAGTGGGAAGTTATGCTCCACTTTTTTGAGAGCAAAATATCTACATAAGTTATTTGAAATTTTTCTGTACGGTAGATTTTTCTCTTCTCTCCATTTACTGATTTAGTCTATCATTCATTTTTATGGCCTCAAGGATATTTATTGTACACATTGGGTCATAATCCCACGCTGTTTTATTTTGGTGCTTGAATTGCTCCAGCTTTAGTCATTGGAAGCTATTTCAGTTGGCTCCTTTGTCCCTTTGACAAACCTCGATGTGGGTTTTGTTTGTATGCTCCATGTTCATCTTATATATTTCCTGCCCCAGTCCAAAACTCATCCATTTCTCCAAGGATGCATGGTTCCTGTTATAGGAGAAGGTATTAGAAACCAAGATCTGGGTGATAGGTGTGCTCATTGATACTGGGATGTTGCTCCTTCTGGGTCTTGTCAGTTAACAGAGCAAGGAAATATATGTATGAGTATATGCCAATGTGTGTATAGACATCTATATAAATAGTTATATATGTAACCATCTGTATCTATATTAAACTAAAAATTGCTTAATACTGATACCTACAACTCAAATCCCTTACCATGTGGATCATTCTAGACTCTTCCCCTGACTTATCTCTGAACACTCACTCTAACGGTAAGAAATCTGACTTTTACCATCTATGCATTTACTTAATTGTTCAATTTCAGTATACATGTATAGTGGTGTCAAAATTGTTAACCAGTAACCCTGTAGGAAACAACTCTGTGAAATAGAATATAATGCTTATATACCATTGCCTTTTTGTCTTTTCTTCAGTTTTACAGATTCCACTTATTTCTAAAGTTACATCTCAGGTCAGCATTTTCTCCCTGACCCCTTTCATTGAAATTGTCTTATACATTTTATTATAGTTACATAGTTTGGTTACATTCTACATTCTATTCTGGGATTCCCTAACCCCCTAATTTTTTAATTTTTAACAAAATTAATTTTAAAAAATTGTTTAGATATTAATATTTTTTGTGTTATAAAGTTCTTTGTGTTTTGACAAAAGGTTAGTATCATGTGTCCACAATTGCAATATCATACAGAATAGTTTTATTTCCTTAAATATATACCCCATGCTTTGCCTTTTCAACCCCCTTTACCTCCCTCAAACCCTAGCATTTACTTTTTTTTACTGTCTCTATTATTTACTTTTTCCAAAAGTTTACAGAATTGGAATCATACGGTGAACAGCCTTCTCAGACAGGCTTTTTTATATAGAAGTATGCATTTACATTCTACCCATGTCTTTGAGTGTCTTGGTATCTCACTTTTTCTTATATCAGTGAATGGTATTGCATTGTATGAATATACCACAGTTTATCCATCTATCTATGAAAAATCATATTTATTGTTCCTAGGTTTACAAATCATTTCAAATTAGTTAGGTAAATACCTAAAAGCACAATTGTTGGGCCACATGGGAAGACTATGTTTAGCTTTGTAAGAAACTGCCATCTTGTTTTACATAGTGGCTACAACATTTTCTATTCCTATATGTAGCAAATGAAAATTCGTGCTTCTTCACATCACAAGCAATTGATATCATCAATTGTTTGTTTGTTTAATTTTAGCCATTCTAACAGATTCATCTTGGTATTTCACTGTTGTTTAAATTTGTAATTTTTAATGACAAACAATGTTGACTATCTTTTTTCATGTTTATTTGCCATCTGTGTATCTTCTTTGTTCAGTTGTCTGTTCGGATCTTTCACCCATATTTTAATACAGTTGTTTGTTTTCTTATTTTGGTCTTGTTTAATTTCAGTTTATTTCCCTTCAATATTTTTCTACAGTGGTGTTTGTTTGTATAGGTGTCTTTCTTTTGCCTATTTCTCAATTCTCAATAAAAAACTGACCTGATTTACCCAGATAATAATGTACCATGCCAAATTCTAGGTCTAGTTAACTAAAACAAAACAGAAAGTTTGAAAAAAATTTAGAAAAGATTAGAGACTTGGGGAAAAAATATGTATTATCAATGATGAAAGGCCCAGAGTGAAATAAAGGATGATAAAATAGTGATCTCTATGTCTAAGACCTATTACAAACCAAACAACTCTCACTCTTTGACCTTATGTCTTGAATGTTGACTCCATGTTTCTCCCTTGAAGAGCAGTTTATCTGGTCTTCATGTTTTTTGATATCTCACTGAGAGTAGTTAAGGAGAATTTCAATGCTGAAGTGGAGAGCCCTAAAATGAATAGGTCTATTGGTAAAGCACTGCTGAAAACACTGCATGTGATTCCCAGGGAAATGGATTCTGTACCTTGACTGTACACTGGAATCACCTGGGAAGATTTAAAAATAATGATGCCTGAGTCCTACCCTGGATACTCTAATTTTTAATTGGTTAAAATATCAGGAATTATGCTTTCAGGCAGGCTTTCCAACTTGATAAGCGTTCTCCATTTTACAGAGATAATTTACATATTTATATATATATATGTATATATATAATAGGAAGCACTAGAAAAGTGGGATCTTAAATGAAACGAAGCCCATAACAGAGGAGGCATCCTTATGAGTTGAGCCAGGATATGATGTAAGAAAAACACAATCATCAGCACAATATCAAGAAAACTATGAAATGCTTTTTATGTGCATTTTGTGTGTTGAACCACGAAATAACACTTCTAAGAGCTTCCAGAGTTATTCTTTAATTAAAAGGTGAGTGAAGTAGAGTAAAACTATTCAAGAACTAGTGGTCTCAAAATAAGTCTTTCAACTTTTAATCCTGGTACAGGATAAATACATCTTTTAGCCAGAACTAGATTCTTTCTAAACAATTTTTAAACATTTAACATTTGTCTGTGTGTTTTCCTGATGATTTTTCTAAGCATTGTAAAGAAATGAACTAATGTTATGAAATTAAAGGTTATCAAAGTATTAAATTCAATTTGTGGTTCAGCTCATTATCTTGTGGGTAAAAAAAGTAGTGTTTCTATTTTCTAATGAGTGTATCTCCCCTAAAAACTAGAGAATTTCAGTGAAAATTATTTCACCTGAAGTAGTTAAATATTATGTGGGAAAAATTTTTAATAAGCTGTGTTAAAATAGGATTGGCCTGTCATCGTTTATAATCTTATCAGTTCAACCTTGCCTGCTCTCCTTCAACCTTACCTGTTCTCCCTGCCAGCTAATAGAACCATTGCTTATATCTGCTTCCACAGTAATCATGGTGCCAAAGTTTTCCATTACATAATTCAAACTGGGAAATTCTACCATTGCCTTTTTTACTCTTAGTTGCTCTTTCCCAAAATAAACTTCCTTGTACAGAAAAGAATAGTAATAAGGAACTCATTAACTAGCACCTAGGCCAGTGCAAGAGAAAGAGAGAGAGAAAAAGAAAGAGAGGGAGACAGAGAAGAGAGACAAACTAGCAGGGAAAGAAAAGGGTTTTACTCATTTTAGAGAAATTCTAAGAGTACTTTTCTGGTCTCTGTTTTTCCTCTTGCTAAGAAAATTGAAAACATTCACATTTAGACTTATTGCTTACTTTATTAGAATTATTTACACCAATTTATTGCATAGTTTCACTTTTTAAATTTTTTTCTAACTTTCCTAATACCTGTTGGTTTAATCTTTGTTGTTATTGTATCTTTTTAAAAAAAATTTCTCTTTTAGTTTTCTGATCTATAATTTAATGCACAAATTTAAAGTTTGACTTTTTAATCAATATCTAAATCTAGTTAGGATCTCTTTATTCAGTTAAGTAATATAAGAATGTTACAAATTTTACTTACATCATCTTTACTCCCACTCAACACATCATAGCTTATTCCAAAATCACCAGGGGTATTGGCAGATATTAATTTTTTCAATAATGTATTTTCCATATATTTACTGTTTTTTATTTTGTGCTTTTGTTATTTCATTCCTTTCCTGTCTCATATCTTTCCCTATTTATTGTCCTGAATACAACTTCCGGTAATTCTTTTACAGTTTTATGTGGAATAATGTTTTCGAGCCTGTATTAGTTTCCTGTTGCTTCTGTAACAACTTTCTGCAAATTTCACGGCTTAAAACAACAGAAATTCGTTTTCTCACAGTTCTGAGGGGCAGAAGTCTAAAATTAGTCTTTAGGGCTACATTCTTTCTGGAGGCTCCAGAGAGAATCAAATTCCTTGTCCTCTCCAGTGCCCAGAGGTCACCTACATCCTTTGCCTCATAGCCCCCTTGCCTCTCTTCAAAGCAAACAGTGTAGCATCTTCAAATTTCTTCTCCCTGTCTCTTTGTTGCCGTCAACACATAGGCTTCTGCTTCTTTTGACCTTGCCTAACTCTTAAATGACCCTTGTGATTACATTTAAGGCATCCCTGGATAATCTTCAATAATCTCCCCATCTCAAGAAACTTAATTTAATCACATTGGCAAAGCCTTTTTTACCCTATAATATTCATGGGTTACAGGGGTTAGAAGACGGATATATTTGGAGGGCCATAATTCAGTCTACCACCATGCCCTTGGCCAAGTGAACACGTCATTCTTATAATCTCTTGCTTAAGTAAGAGTTTGGCTGGATATACATTGCAAAGTTTGAAAGTCATTTTTTTTCAGAATTTTGTATTTTATCTTAATATCTACTTTTAGGCTGTTAGTGTGAGAAGTGGAGTCAGTCTGGTGTAAGGAACTAAATGTTGTTTGGCTGTGATTAACTGTGGTGCAAAATAGTCTTCACATTCCTCTAGTGGTGGGCTATAGTTGCCTTGTGCTTATGTGCTGGAAATTGTTTCTGATGTGAGTGCCCCACCTTCAGCTTGAGCCCCTGTTCATCTTCATCACAGGGTTGGGGTGGAGGGTCTCCTCCCATGCTGTTGTCTCCCCCTCATTGGTAGAACGCTGTCAGTTGTTACTCCCAATTGCTAACTCATGGTGAGTGAAGGTGGGGCTGAAGGAGAAAGTGTTTTGTTGTTGTCAACCAGTTTCGGTTTAGGAAGTCCCTGTGCGCCTGATCTCAGGTGTGGGGCTTTCTCAGTATTCTGTACCCTCCTCCCTGAGACAATTAAACTTAGCCTTATATCTGGGGTTGATCTTGGGCAAGGGGCTCCTGCCTCTTCTCCAATGGTCAATGTCCTCTACTTAGTATAGGCATAGGATGCCAGGTCCAAGATGAATTCCTGCCTCTCCCTCTGTATTTAAAAAAAAAAAAAAAAAAAAAGATCTACTTTTCCTCCAGTTAGAGTGGCAATCTACATTTGAATAGGCCCTGGAAATGAGAAGTTTTGCTACCCTTCTGCCAGAAGCCTAAGCCTTTTGCTGCATAAAACAGAAGGTCTAGGGAAGGAGCAGGGCTTTATACCTCCCTCAACACACACAAATGTGTGATGGCCAGTGTCTCTTCCTCCCTTACTCTGCAACAGGTGACATAGTGTCAGACTTTTCTTGGAGAAGATTGTCCCTCTTTGAATTGAAGTTATCTCATTGTCTTGGAATCTCAAGCAGCTCTCTGATGGGCTCTAAAATATCATTTCCTTATTGTAAGAGTGGAAATGACATCTTTGCATCTTTCTGTGTCCTAAACAAAAGCAGAAACCTCCAAGGACTTTACATAAAGAAAATCCACTCAAAGTGTAAAATACTGTCTTCATAATCATGTCATTTCATCCAACAAGTCACAATCTTAATTTTCTATTGAATATAATCTAAATTGGAATCAAATGAAGTTCGCTTGGAGGATGAACTAATTTTATTTTATAGTGTAGCACTTGATGCCTTATCATTAGATTGCTACATTTGTATTATTTCACAGTAAGATAAATGCAAATAACCCTCCCTGGATTTAAACATCCCATCTTCTGAGAAATAAAATCATATTTTCTCATGGTTCAGGCTTTACACATATACACATACATACAGCTATCAGCTTTGCTTTTTAAGCTAATTTGCTTTTTTACTTGCTTAATAATTGCCATGATGTGGGTAAGTGCTTTGCATCCTGGATAAAGTTATGTTGAACAAAAAAAAAAAATGTATTTTGAAATATTATAACAAATTCCTTTATAAAATGAGATGCATTTAATTTTAGAATGTAACACAATTGACTGATGTTCTTATTATTTTTATTACATCAGAAGTTATATCATAAATTAACAATGGTCTTGCAGTTGTAGGTGAGTAGGTATTCATTGAACACTTTTAGTTGGAATTGCTAGTATAATCTACACTGAACTAACACCAAAAAAAAACTTTAAAAATCACTTCCATTACTTTTTTTTTTTTCGAGATGGAGTCTTGCTCTGTCACCCAGGCTGGAGTGCAGTGACACGATCTCGGCTCACTGCAAGCTCCGCCTCCTGGGTTCAAGTGATTCTCCTGCCTCTGCCTCCTGAGTAGCTGCAACTACAGGTGACTGCAACCACGCCCAGCTAATTTTTGTATTTTTAGTAGAGACAGGGTTTCACCATATTGGCCAGGCTGGTCTCAAACTCCTGATCTTGTGATCCACCCACCTTGGCCTCCCAACATGCTGGGATTACAGGTGTGAGCCACCACGCCAAGCCCATTATATTATTAAGAACAAATTAATTTAGACGCTTAATAAAGTCTTAAATTAGATGTGTGATTTCTGACCTTGATGTGTTACCTTAAGCAAGTCACTAACTCCCTGGACCTCTGGTTCCCCATTGTCCCCACGTGTAAACTTTGAGGGATGAATTAAATCATCTTTTAAGATCTCTTCCAGTATTATGACTTGGGGTAAATAAAGATAGCCAATGAAATAAAATATTAATTTACTACTTTGGGGGCCTCTTTTTCTCTTTTCTGTAAACTGTGGTGGCTAAATTTCAACCAAGATCTTTTAGATCCTCCTCATAAATCCCATGATTTCATATACTTCCTGATACATGTGTCCACTTTTTCTCAGGTTACAGCTTTTCTCTAGGACATGTGATTTTGGATACTCTAACAGAAGTAACAGTTGGAGAGTATTTACATTCTTCTGCTGAAAGTAGAAAAAATATTGATTGATTCCTCCCCTACTCTCCCTTCCCTCTCCCAGTCCTTGAATTCACATTTCTTAGCTCCATCCAATTGAAGTGAGACAATACAAAATAGCAAACTTATTGCCACCTAGATGTTCCAACCAAATGGTTGGATGGAGAACTCTGCTTAGGCTCCTGACCACCTCTTGGGCTTTACTGTAAATGAATAATGGCAGTGTCTACAGATTTCAAAACAGATGCAAGGAACACAAAACTACACTGCTTTCAAATTCTTTTCGAATGAGTTCTGGATAAATGGACTTTCAAGATGAAAATGGGGTAGTCAGGGAAACTTAAGGAGAAGAGTATGCTTGAGGTTTGATCTGAAGCTTGAAGCACTGAAAGGTACAGAATTGGTCCAAACTGGAATTTCTTGAGCACGGCCTTGAAAAATGTTAGATGAAATTAGTAACAAAAAGAGTCCATAAGAGGACATGATCATCTACACTTAGGACACAGTGGGTGGTGAGAAATGGTCACTCTGAAATAGCTTTTTATGGCTACTGAAAATTATGCAAGTATTCAGGTTTTATAAAGTTCTGAGTTTCTATCTTCTCATGGTTTTATAATACTAAAAACATTTTGTTAGATCTACTTCTAAAGTATGTTAACTATTTGGCGATCATATGTTTTCTGAATATAATCCCAACATTTTTTGCCTTTGAGTGTTATGTTTTTGACCATCAAAATTAAATTTTTTTCTATTAATAAGTACTTTCTACTTTGGTTTATTACTTTTGTGCTACATTTAGAAAATCCTTCCCAGTCCTCTAAAATGATATAAATATTTAACTTTTTTGTCTCCCAATGCATTTAAGCATTTTTGTATAAATACTCAATTTTACATTAATTTTGGTGTATGTTAGGGAACGTTAACACATTATTCTAGTTCTATTTATTGGGCAAATAATCTTTTCCATTAATATGAAAGGTCATCTAAATTATATACCAAATTCTTATATATTCTGTGTTCCCTATTCCTTCTTGCTGCACCACTGCCTGCATAATAATTATTGTGCTCCCTTATAGGAAAATTTCCTTGCAACAACTTCCCTTTCTTATTGCTTTTTAACAAATTTTCTCGGTACTTCTCACATGCATATTATCTCAGATAATCCTTAGTATATTTTGACATGTATTTGGAAATAAATCTATCCAGGTGTCAAATATTTAGTGAAACAAGCTATATTGTTAGTTCTGACTTCAGATAAGTAAACAACAACAACAACAATGAAAACTAGTTCTCTTTGCAAATCAAAATTTTCTTTACAAATCTGAAGTCCTTTAGTGGACTTCTTACTTATTAATGAATATTTTATATAGTTATTTCAAGTTAGAAGTATGTGAAAACTTGCATTCAAATGAAACTGTTTCTATTCAAATTAAACTATTTATCATTTTATGATTACCAAAATATCTAATAGTCTCTCCTTGGTAGATAATCTTCTGAAGTGACTGCCTTTGCAAAGCAATTATGTCAACAATGTTTTATTTACAAGAAATAATATGCTATCAATTGCTTTATCCCTTTGTGTTCTTTTTTTTTTTTTTGAGACGGAGTCTTGCTCTGTCGCCCAGGCTGGAGTGCAGTGGTATGATCTCGGCTCACGGCAAGCTCCGTCTCCCGGGTTCAGGCCATTCTCCTGCCTCAGCCTCCGGAGTAGCTGGGACTATAGGCGCCCGCCACTATGCCTGGCTAATTTTTTGTATTTTTTAGTAGAGGCGGGGTTTCACCGTGTTAGCCAGGATGGTCTCGATCTCCTGACCTTGTGATCCGCCCACCACGGCCTCCCAAAGTGCTGGGATTACAGGCGTGAGCCACCGCGCCCCTCCCTTCGTGTTCTTTTGACTGCCCATAAGGGCAGTCTTTCTTGTAGAATAAGGAGGTAGTCATTGTACCAATTGGAGAGGTACAAAGAATATCTCTATAGGGAATCATCTCCTTGTCTGATGCATTATCTTTTGATTTGTGAGATTCTTTCCTGTAGTATAACTTACTGATTTCTAGTTGTTAAGTGTGAATGAATGTATCACACCACTTTTCTCCCTGAGAAAGTAGAAAGGAATCAGACAGTGAAAGGAAATGGGAGAAACAAAGCTCTAAATTCATTTACTTAATAATTTTACCTGATGCTAAAACTGATTCAATTACCTCTAAATATCTGGCAAAAAATACATTTTTATTAGGGTTTATACTTTTATCCTTTACTATTCTAGAATGAGATCTTATCCTCTCCAGGTTTTGAGGGAAATTTAAAATGTTCTATATTCCCTGGAGAAAGTGTCATGAGTGAACTATAAGCTAAAATCTAGGGGTCCTCGTGTCTTTGGATAAGGAGTAATTGTTCTTCTTTTCCTTTTCAGTTTCTTCTTTGTGGCATTTGTGGAATATTGTGCACCAAAAAAAAATCAGGACTTGTCGTAAGTGTTTGATTTGTTTGTATTGTGCATTGAGGTGTTTGAAATGTAAAATTCTAAAATAGAAATGATGACTAGCCAGCTTTCATATACTGAATATTGCTAGTTTGAAGCAAAAAAAACAAAAACAAAAAGAAAAAACTGTCAAATAAATCCTGCCTTTTGTGTTTTCAAAGAAAACCATCAAAATTATTAGAAACCATGACAAAAGCCCACCAATGTAAAAAAACTTTAATAAACTCTTTAAATACCTGAATATGTAACCTTTAATGACTGCTACAAATGACAGTCTCTAGTTTTCCAATTTGGAGACTGCCAGACAATTGCCTGAATCCTTCAGTAAGCTCAAGTAGATAAAGCTTCAGCCCATGAGAAATATAACCATTTAAATATGGAACTGGGCCTAAGGATTATTGGCTTTCTTTGACTGTGAAGCAAGTTTTGCGAAGCAGCAAGACAGCTGTGTTGCTATGGTTACAGTTAATTCTCAGAGATTTATTTTATTTTCTTTTATTACTGTGAATGCACACATAAGTGTTTTCAGATGTTTTGTGGTACTATAGTGGGTTTCTGGGGTATGGAACACACTCCCAGTTAACTCTGATATTGGCTGGATGAGACACACTGCATGCTGAAGTGTGGATTCCCCATTGCTTTTCATGATTTTTTATAAGGGTTTGGAAATAAGGAAAAAGTGTGGTTTATTTTACGAAGTATTATGGGAAAGAACATAGACACTTACAAATTGGCAAAATTAATACTACACAGGGACCCTAGGAAGTGCCCTTTGAGCCTAAAAAGGGTTTTCCAAGGTGAGGCCAGTTATCTGAGCAGATCAGGGAATGGGAAGCATTGCAGTTATTTTTATTTGACCCCTTTTTCTAATCACATCTTTCTCTGTGAGAACATCTATTATGACAAAAAGGCTAAAGCCCTCACTGCTTTAGACAGCAATTTTAGATGTAATTTTTTAAAATTACATAAAGGGAAAAATGAAACCTTTAGGAAAAAAATGTATTTTTTTCAGACTTGTAACTTGCATTTATGATTCTCCTGTCATTCTTTAGACGTGGTCTTCATTCTTCTTATGCTCTTCCAGTACCAAGACTCTTTATGACTATGTAGGAACAACTCCTTGGGAGAAAGCAAGTAAACAAGCAAGGAAGCACGACAAAAAGAAAGAGAAAGAGATAAAAGAGAGAGAGAAAGAAAGAGGAAGGAGGGAAGGAAAAAATAAAAAAGGAAGGAAGAGGCTTTTTGTTGTTGTTGTTGTTGTTTTATACAAAGGCAATAGTGGCACTTCTCTGTCTTTCTCTTATAAATTACAAGGGAAAAAAATGACGAAATCTGATTTTTTTAAGAAACTACCACCCAGGTGGTAGCTGTACCTACTATTAGAAGGTACATTATCCTCTGTACTTTCTAAGGTCCCCATTAATGGCATTTAACTATCAAGATTTTCTACATTTTAATGAAATTTTTTAAAAAAACTTCACTCCAAATATATCTGCAGTCTAGAGTCTCCAACCTGGTGAAATTTGAAAATAGTATATGGTTACAGATTTAAACGTTTTAATTCCTGGATAAGATTGTTTTGTTAACACATGTTAATGAGGTGTCATGCCTTTAAAGAATTAATCAGAATGATATCAGGAAAGACGTGGGCTTTCCTGTGGTAGAAAACTAAAGGTATTGTCTACTTTCTGTATAACAATAATTAATTATTTGAAGCTAGATTGTAATATCTTTCCATATTTTCAGAGAATGAGTAAACACCAAAATATATCCCCAAAGAACAGCATGACATCCAAACCTACTTTAAAATAAAATATAATTGGTTAATTCTACTAGGCATCTTGAGCTACAAGTTTACACTTAGTAGGATGATTTAATTATTTGGTAACTGATCTTCAGTGTTATATTTAATCAAGTATAAAATGATTTTACCCATTCATTATTAGATTTTTAGCTCTGATAATATTTACAGATGCAATAAGGAATGCTGAATTAAGTTGAAGAAATGAAATTAACTACTTGTAGTTACTGACATGACATATTCTCAAGAAAGGCTTCTCCAAAAATCTTGGCTGGGCTAAATTCTTCTCCTCCCTACTCCTAGGGCAACCCATATATCCCTTTCTTAATATTTATCATGCCATGTTAAAATTCTGGATCTTCTCTTTCACAAGATTTAACTATTCTCAAGAGGAATTATTATGAATGATTGATTGTAATGCCAGCAGCTGCTGCACTCAGAGGCTAACAGATGCTAGGTGCTCCATAAGTGTAGGCTAAACTCAACTGTCAATGAAAAATAATATCTGATAAAATAAAATTAAATGTTACAGTGAGTTACAAAGCTGTTTGACCTGGGGAATTATAGCAAAGGAGGAGATCAATAAAGTCCAAGTTAGGACTTAATTTGTGCCTTTCATCCAGGAGTCTAAGGAAGAAGCAAAATTGTTTCCAGGAAATGAAAAATATCACTGATGTGGGAATGAGTAACCCATATTGAAGGACAAGAGAGGTGACTGGAATAAGACTGTTCCAGAGAAGAATGGAAATTAGATTGCATAATTCAATTAGTATCATAGTATAAAGTATCATGAAAGCCCATAGAATTTAGACCAGATGCAAAAAGAAAATATAATTATTAAAGTTATTTGACTAGTTAATTAAATTTATTAAATATTCACAAAATATTTACTTCTCAGAAAGCATTATTCTTGGGTCTGCCAGGGATCCTATGATAGTTGTTGATTAAACCCCCCTAGCTCTATTAATAGACACTGAGATCCAACCAATAGTAGGACCAAAAGCAAAGCCACATCATCTGTTTCTCTAAAACAAACAAACAAACAAACAGTATTTTTGGAACGCCTATTGTATATTCTTCAATGATAGTGCCACAAAGTAATAAAATATTTGTAATATATAGGGGTCAGTTCATAGGAGTCCCTAAAGTACTTGTTTAGGAAATACATGCACAAGGAAATATAAGTGAACTTTTTTTTAAAAAAAAAAAGAGATTTAACTAAATTTCCTAAGCTCACATAGGTAGGAAGATATAAAGATTTGAAGTTAGGTGGAACTAATGACAATCCAAAGAGAAGCTATTGAGATATTTTCGAAGGACTGACACAGTGAAAGTAGATTTGGAATCAGAAAAATCTGGGTTTGGTGCCTAAATTTAGTGTTAGCTATTTACCATTCATTTTTCTAAAACGTATGTTACTATCTCAGAGGCTTGCTGGGAGTGTCAATTGAGATGATATCTGTTTAAGTTCCTAGCATAGTAGCACATGGTAGATGTTAAATAAATATTTAAATCTGAATCTACCTAGAAGATAAATTTTGTTTGCTTCAGAGTTTTCATAAGCTATATCCTTGGCTTTAATATAGTCAGCTATCGATTTCTGAAACACTGTGGTATACTCCTTCTGTCTACAGTGAGTCAGAGTGAATAGAAACTTGGCTAAAAAAAAAAAAAAAAAAAAAAAAAATCTCCTGCCCTCTGTGAAGCACCAAAACCACTTATTCTTCTTTATTGTAGGTTAGTCATCCTTGACGTGCAGCCGGACAGGGCAACTGTGTTCTGGTCAGGTTTGCCTTTTCAACTTTAACGCTGCCTTTCTTTTTCTTATCAGATGATCCTCTTTTCAGCCTGCTGTATCTGTGGACTCATTGGGGGCATCCTGAATTTTCAGTTCCTCCGGGCAGTCACAAAGAAAACTTCCTCCCTATACCCTCTGCACCTTGCCTCCATGTCTCTTGCGTGCATTGGGATCGGGGGCTGCACTCTCTCTTCCTGGCTCACTTGTCGACTAGCCAGTTATGAACAGAGGAGGATGTTCTCAGAAAGGGAGCATTCCCTGCATCACTCTCATGAAATGGCTGAGAAAGTGAGTTTTGTACCTTTTCCTCTCACTGCTAGCACATGATGAAGACTGAAGTCCACTCTGGGTGAATCAACTTGAAACTTTAGATCACAACTTGAGGAATCAGATTTTATACATTTGGCTCTATTGGGTTAAGAATAGAAATTTTATTTTATTTTTCTCTGCAATTCATGGGTACCCCTATTTTCAACAAAATTTTGTAGTCTCTCTGTCTATTCAAAAACACAGTGCCTAAAATAGTATTTCATAAAATATTGAATACCTTATAAACATGGATTTTTATGTATTGTACTGAGGAAAAACACAGATACTAAATACACTCTCCACTGAATAATGCCAGTTTTAGAAATTGCATGAATTCCCTTTTCTAGCTCTTCCCTTGTTCTTTTAAGGAGATGCATTTGATTATGTAAATTTGATCTTCAAGTATAAAGGGGCTTTTTAATAAGGTGACAAAAAGCCTTGTCTATCAGTGCAGATATTACAGTCCATATAAAGCTTCATTTAATTCTCATCTAAACTTATGCATATTTGGATAGCTTTGCCTGTATTTTAAACAGTTATCCTTGCATAATTGTTTCATGAAACCCATATAAATAGGAAGTTAAATTAATTGTATAAAAGGACAAATGGTACAGTATGATGTCTGTGTTTCTATTACATTTTGCACATATTCCTTAATTCAGTTCCTGCTACTGGATCTAGTAGAGAAAAGAGGAAACACTTGTAAAATAAACTCACTAAGGTAATGGCCACATTATATTTTGCTTCATATCATGGAAATAAAATTGCATAAGCACAGAGCAGAAGTAATAATAGCAAGACTTACTGCATATTTCTTTATAATGTTATTTTGAAGGAAAAATATTTATTCTGTAGTGTACAATCTATACATTCAAATAAGGAGAGCAAGTGTTCTCAAATTGACTCAAGAAAGCAATTTCTTGAGTCAATTTAAACAGAGCTATGCATGTCCTTCATGAAATAATTAATAATATACATAGCAAGACTCCAGTAATTTAAAGAAATGATTGTTAAAAATAGATGGTCATTTTATATGTATATATGAATAGTGGCTCTTTTGTGCTTTATTTTTATACTAGTCTGATTTAGTTTTCTGTATATATTTGTGCAATATTTATTGTATGATTGTTATATTTACATTAGAGATTGAGGGCTATTGAAATAACCGACTTGCCCAGCTGCCCGGTGGTGCCCCCGACACCAGAGTTACCTACAAGGTACGCTGATTTCTAGGGAGTTACCATGTTGTAATGTCGCTGCAGAAAGCACTACCCCTTCCAGAAAGCCATGATGTCAACAGATCAGTCTGAACTGATGTTGTTTAATGTTGTTTCTCAAAGTATCGCTTTCGTAAGCGCTTACTTTGCAGAGCTGACATGAACCTACATGGCCGAGTCTTGCAGCTTGAAAGTTGGTTGAGTATTTAAAATACTCAGCCTGCCTATAAGCATCCAAACACATTTCTGCTTGGATGATTCATGACTCCTTTTATTGTCTGCTACTTCATGATTCTGACTCAGTATAATCATTCATGGGCCAGAGTTTTGTTTTTAATAATAGATATGTCTGGATAAAGACAAACTGTGTATTTCCCTCATGCTAAAATTGCATGAGAAGATGGCCAAAGTTGGACACTAATACAGTAAAATTTTGGCATGAAAAGATTCTTCTTGTAAAATCATCTTATGTGATACATTTTAAATTTAGTTCCCATGTTTCAAATTGCTGAAAATAAATAGTAATGGTTCTTGGTTTGCTCAAACAAAGTAATTGGACATACAGAAAGTCACCTGGATACTATGGCCCATTTGCAGAAAGCCCATTTGCAAATAGTCACATTGGTCCAGCCCAAATTTAAACCACAATCTTCCTATTAAATTAAGCATGCCTATTTGCAAATTTTTTTGCAAACTGGAGACTCACTCATTTTGAAACTAATTTTCACTCTTCTTTCCTGTCAGTGATTTTACTGTGTTTATGGTAGAGTGAATTCAGTTAAGAAAATTCTTTTTCCGTAAAATTTTAAAAAATTGTTTTACTAAATTCTGCAATAAAAGGTTAATATAACAGATTCACTTTTTATCATTTCTAAGCAGTTTTCGAGTGGAAAGTCATTGTAGAAGGAGAAAAGGCACCTAACGGGTTTATGTAAATTTATTAGAAATTTGATTTTTCTCCTAGTAGGTAAAATAGGAAAAGTAAATTTTGTTGAAGATCATTGGGGGTGGGGGGGTGATTCTACCTATTTTGCCATCAATGGTGAGTTCCTCAATGAAGCCTCAAATCAGATTTCTGAGCTATGAACTTAACTCCAGCACATAACCCTAATATATTTTCAGATTTTTCATCACATACATCTCTAGGAGACTTTCACCATGTACATCTCTAGCAGATTCTCCAAACAGAGCTAGGGAGAAATAGATAGAAATAAAATAATTGAGAAAATAATTTCCACTTGTAATTTTTTTTTTCTGCTCTGTTGCAAATAGGCTTGTTCAAGCATGGAAAGATGCTGCCAATTTATTTTTAGATATTTTTATCAACATATTTTTAGTATGGTGCTCTAACCATTAAAATATGAATGGGCTTCATATCCCATCACTTTTTATTGTGCTGGGAAGGGTTTAATATTTAATAAAACATATGAATTAAAAGCATCACAATTTTTCATAATGTATTTCATATAATCGAAAATGAAACTTTTAATGCTAGTTTGTCCTTTGCATCTATATTTTCAGTGCTTTTCTATATAGTTTTACTTATTAACTTTTTAGTAATTGATCCATTAAAAACATGTTAAGAGACTTCACTGTTTTTGCTTCTTACTGGAAGAGTGATAGTGTCATGAAAAACAATCTTTCCCACTATGATTTTTTAGTGATCCATAGTTACAAATGAGCAATGATGCCCTTGTAGGCCTTTTTCTGTTCTTAGCAAAAGGCCACATATTTTCCTATAGAATAAAGGTCACCTCCAGAATGCATTGGCACTTTGTTGACATGCTCAGCAGAGTCTATGCATTAGAAAAAGTTGCGCATTTAACCATCTTCTTCTTTCTAGGCGAGGTCTTTCCAAAATTGAGTTGAAGAAAGAAAGAGGAAACTCAGGAAAGTGGGGAGAGAATGGACCGTTGTGGTGGATAGAATATTTTGGTCTAACTGACTCTTACTTCGGCATTTTCATGTGCTCCAAGATGCCATGAAATTTTATTTCCTCAAATATAACAGCAATATCCTTGTCTTTCCCCAAAACTTAGCAAGTTTTTCAATAGATTGAAATTTCTGTTTTGCAAACTCATTAACCAAAACAATGTCTTACTCCGAAAGCAAATTTTAATTAATCATGTCATTTTTCTAACAGGAAATGACAGACAACATGAGCAATGGAGGACCACAGCTGATATTTAATGGAAGAGTATAATCAATGTTTTAAAGAATTGAACACTTTTTAGGATTTTCATGAGGCAATGAGACACCAAAGGACTAGAAAATAAAACAGTTTTTGCATTTGCATTTATCTCTCCTGAGCATCCACTAAAATTATTCTTCCTAAGAAATATATTGCCTCACTGGTTTCTCTACCCTTTTTTTATGGGTTAAAAAACTTTCCAGAAACATTCTAGTACAATAATTTCAAGAGGCTTTCCAGATTGTTCTAAAGAAGACTTCAGGAAAAAGAAATAATAAAACAGAAATAAAATGCATATTCTATACAAACACTATTTGACTAGCATGATTATTATATTTGTAATGACATATTTCATATGAGTAATTGAAAAGTGCAAATATCAAGAAATAAAAATAACTTACTGATGTCTTTGTTTTGAAAGACAGATGGCTTCAAGGATGCTACAATTCAAAACCTCAGTAATGCCTTGTTATAAAAACATTGTAATTATTTTCAACTTGTGAATGAAATATATTTCATAATTTATTTGTAAACGACAAAAAACCTCAAGCATAAAAAAGAAACTTTTTAGAGAGAGAGAATACTAATCTATATGGTATTTTTGCATTTTTGCACAAAGAGTGAAAAGTTGTATGTGAATATCATTTAAGAAAATAAACATGTTTTGATCATACTGTGCAGATTGATCTGCATGTTCATGAATGAGCCTAAGAATAAAGTATGTGTGTGAATGTGTGTATATATACTGTAAATATAGAACATGTATACAGCATATATTATAGCATACATGAATGTAAATAGGTATTAGAAAAGAAATTGTGATGCTGTGGGGGTATTATTAAGATTCTACTCCAATAGAAATGGGAAGGCAATTGCTCAAGGCTCTTCTATGCCCACAAAATCACATGTTTAATTTCTACTAAAATTGCCCATTTTTCTTCTTTTAATTAGGTTTTGTGTAAATATCATTGTGGCTGATATTTATGAAGATGAGTGATCTGAATAGTGTAGTATACAGATAGACTACTTATTTGACTATTTCACTATGATTATAGCATTTATGTATAACAATTAAAATTTATAAACGAACATGACTTTAATGACATACTTCCATATTTATAAAGACATCATGACTTAAAATTATTAATGATATTGATATTTCAAACATCTTGCAGTCCAGTTAAGTGATACAAAAGGGCAGATGATGTAACCCCCCAACAATGAAGTTATAATTACCTTTTCTATGATCTAATTTAGGTGTTTTGTTTTACAATTCTCATGAAATAATATAGGCAGTCCATATATAAGAAAGCCTATATCCAAAGATCCTGAAAGAATTCTTTGAGGAAAAAGTGAGAAGATAGGCTAACATTTATATAGCTAGATTCAATCCTTTCCTCTAATAATGGAATGTTAAAATAGCAAACAAGAACAACACATATAAGTGAAAAAACAACATATATCTGAATATATTTATGAGAATATAACCTCTGGCAACAGACAAAGAAATCTATTATTTTTAAATACATAACTTTCACTATATTGTATACTTTTCTTTTTCCCTAAATCTAATCAATTTTCAAGTCATTTTTTATGAGTTACTTGTTGAACCATAGGTAAATTAAAATATTTAGTATTCAGTATGAGAATATAATTTATAAACAAAACATGAGTTTTAATTATGCTAACACAGTAATGATAATTCAAGTTAATGAAAATTTGAAGGCCTTTTATAGCAACATGATCATCATTTAACCTATTTAAATCAGCTCACTTAAAATTCTGGCTGTCATCTATTCAATAGAAATAACTGGACTCTGCTTGTTTGGTGCAGTTTTTGAAGTCTCCCAATTCCTTTGGATAACTTCATTGCCTAGTAGATTACAGAAGCTGTCCATAAATGCAACCTCATATAGTGAATCAACATCATAACTATTCATTCAATGCCACAAACAGGCATGATCTTTGCCAATGAAAATCTAAATTACATCATGAAGATATTTGTGTGTGTATGGTCTTCCTGAATTCATGCAAGGATGTAGTTTTGTACCGAAAGAATAAACACTGACGCTAATTTTCAGTATCATTTCTCTATAAACATGCTTGTTCAATACAAAATTATAATACATCAGAAAAATGTTGTAATGCCTTTTGAACTGATCTATAACATAACACATTAAAGGACAAAAGGAGGCATATCATTGCTTTGATGTATAGTTAAAAAGAGATGCCATCATCACAATTATTCAAATAGTTTACAGTGTATGTTTAACCAAGTATAGATATATTTTTACATATGATTATTTCTACCTAGTGTTTTCAGAATTGAGTTTAGAATGATTTACTTGGGATGTGCAGCGATTCTTTTTTAGACAAGTGGGGGATGTTAGGAAGATATTGTTCAAGTGCTTGAAACTTTAATTTGGACAATACATTGAACCACATGCTGGAATGTTTTAAGTGACTACCTTATAGTTTTAGTATGAGCCTACCCTTGGAAGAAAGTAAGGTGATACTAAATTAGAAAAACTATGTGAAACTGGAGTGGTGGTATACTTTGGACCATATCAAATAGGTAGAGGTATGATAAGCATAAAAGAATAAAATTGGACTCTCTTTGGAAATTTTAAACATATATGTGTATGTGTATATATATACACATATGTGTATGTATATGTGTATATATATACATATGTGTATGTATATGTGTATACATACACATATGTATATATATGTATATATACACACACAAATGTATATATATGTATATATACACACACAATTGTTTGGAAGTGGAACATGAAATGATAACTCTACTGACATGTCTATAATAAAATGATGTGCTTTGAAACTACATATGGTGTTGGCTTTCTTTTCATTATAATACAGAAATAGCTTCCCCAATAGCTACATGAATAAATGTGCTATTCTGAGAGTGGCAAGGGATGGCCTGCTGTGAATGAGGGGAAAGAGACAGTCACAGATGAAGGATATAGAGTTAAATAAGAATATTATTTGAGATACAAAAGCTAGAATATGTTCAAGTATAGAGAGAGACTGGTTGAAGACATCAAACAAAATGATTATAATAAGAATGTGAAGTCCCTGAGGGCATGAGAAAATAAGACACAGATCATATGAGACAGAATTTACTACGGTAGGACAGAGACTGCAGGTGATGTCACAAATTAAACCACAATATTTAGAGAACTCTGAAGTCCGACTTGAGTTTGTCAAATTGGTTGTTACTGGCATTTGGGCTGGATAATAACTTATTATGCAGACTGTCCCACACATTTCAGTCCATTTAGCATCTCTCATCTCTACCCACTAAATCCCAGGAGGACACTCTTATCATTTTAATAACCAAAAATGTCCTAACAAATGTTTACCTGTTTCTTTGGTAGGGAGATATTAGCCAGTTAAGAACCACTGAGGAAATCCTTTGAACATAATCCAGAGCAGCCAATTTTAATGCTACCTATAAGTGAAGACTTGAATTGCTCAAGGTCATAAACTCACTGTTCTAAGGTCTACCTACACTGTCTAATACGGTAGCCACTATCCACATGTGACTATTTAAATCTAAATATAAATTAATAAAAACAAAAGAATATTTTTGTTTTTCAGTTTCTCCATCAAACTGGCCAAGTGTCAAATAGACATATATGGGCAACAGTTACAGAATATCCCCATCATTTCAGAAAGATCCATTAGATAATGCTAGTCAAAAGCACATAGAGAGGAACTTCCCATTTCCTTCAGTCCTTGTACAAGTTCTTGCACAATTAACCAATTATCATTACAACTGAAAATATGAAAAGAGTCAGTAAATACTCCATGGAATTTGAAAGGTGATGCACCAATTATAAATCCATGAACCGGGCAGAGTGTGGTGGCTTATGCCTGTAATCTCAGCACTTTGGGAGGCTGAGGTGAGTGGATCACAAAGTCAAGAAATAGAGACCATCCTGGCCAACATGGTGAAATAATTTTATTAAAGCTATAGCTTGGTTTTTAAGCAATATATTACTTGTGAAATGCATTTGCATTCCTAATAAAGGACTCTTGTATTCAGTAAATTGTTTTCCTGGCAAAGGGAGTAAAAAAGAATGGTGAAACCCCATCTCTACTAAAAATACAAAAATTAGCTGGGCGTGGTGGCATGTGCCTGTAGTCCCCCCTACTCGGGAGGCTGAAGCAGGAGAATCACTTGAACCCGGGAAGTGGAGGTTGCAGTGAGCCAAGACGGCACCATTGCACTCCAGCCTGATGACAGAGCGAGTCTCTGTCTCAAAAAAAAAAAAAAAAAAATCCATAAACTGAGCAAAACTTGTAAAAACTAGCAAATGTGGTAGAACAACCCATAATAAAGTAGAAATTTTTTTTAGAGATTTCACATTTAAAAAGTTCTGCTCAGAAAAATTCCACTAAATTATTAAATATTATATGCTTGACAAGCAAAATGAGATGTTGTGTAACCCCTATTTTTGAATATTTTTGCTCTACCTATTACATGTGTCAAAGGATACCCTGCATTTCTTGTGTTTAGGGATGTGACAATAATAAATACATGGTCCTCCACTTTATTCTTTGACTTAGCTCAAAAACGGTCTATTTAAAAACCTTATGTCCCAAACTATTTTCAAAGATTATTTAGCAAACATATTTCAGAAACTTAGAGGAGCATCTTCAGTATCATTTAGTTAGAGCACTGTTTCCAAATAAAATGTCAGAAGTTGGCATCACTTCACTCTTTTCTTCTTTTAGTCATTTTTTTTCTGGAAACATATATAATACTTCTTACTCAAAGTGTATGACAGCCAAGAAATTCAATTATTCCAAATCCATAAATCACAGGTTGTCAGTTACTCATAGCAAGGGAAACCAATTCAGAAATTGCTGGAAATGTGGATGCCTAGCAAAATTATACAGAGGAATTTCTTTTTTACTCCCTTTGCCAGGAAAACAATTTATTGCATACAAGAGTCCTTTACTAGGAATGCAAATGCATTTCACAAGTAATATATTGCTTAAAAACCAAGCTATAGCTTTAATAAAATTATTTCAATATTTTACACTTCAATAGAATTTACATCAAAAAATTATAGTGAAAAGAGACTCCTTCATTTTAGGCAGAAGGCCTTCATTTAGTTGGAAATCTTGCCATCTTTGCCTTTCTCCACATCACCTAGGGACTATTGTTTTCACAAGATTTTCTTCACTGAAAGGCTCCACCTTCTTCAGCCACACAATATATTGCAAGACTTTCCCCAAAGCTGAAAGTCATTATGCCACTGAAAACTGCCAAGAAGACTCTAGAACTTGCCTGAAACTTCACAGAAAAATCTAAAATGTTGTTAAAATTTCACCAAGTGTTGTATTAGCTGCAAGTAATCTCATGACTGCTCCTTAGTATCCAATCAGGGTATTGATCTCCACCTAATCATTCTATAGCATCCATCCCAGGAGTTGGGTTTGGGGGGTGTGGTGCACCAACAGAAATCCCTTGAAATAGCTAGGGTCATTGCCCAGGAAAGAAAAGCTACTGATACTTTTGGGGGTGGCTCTATTAGCCAACACTACCCCTCACTCTGAACTATAAGTCAGCCCAAGGATGAGATAACACTCAACTGTGTAATATAGAAGTACTCTAAGGGCTTGTTTAGATAGCGGTCTAAATGTCCACTCCTTTCATTACTATCCAAAAAGGCTTCTGAAAGCCAGACTTCTCTATCTTCTAAGTATATTAGTATTCTTCTATCAACCTCTGAGAAAACAAAATAAAAGCCTCAATGTTCTCTGCAATAAAATGAATTGCTGGAGAGAAGGTCAAGTTTCCAAGTCTCAATATACTTAGTAGTGGTAATATTAGCCTATTGCCATTTACCAGCAAAAAGGATGGTGGCACAGCAGGTGAAAATAAGCATTTGTCACGCTCTATTTAGCAAATGCTATTATAATATACATTATCTATAAAGGTGAATATCCCTCTATGATATTAACACCACTTATTTAACATGAAATAAGAAATAGAATAAATAAGAAAAAGGTGGGTAGACGTCATTTTACCCGAAAAGTGAGGTCATTTCTGATGGTACTCCTGAATCTTAAAGCCATTCAGCCAAATCATATAACATGTATGTGTATATATATACACACATACACACACTCTCATACTTACGTCCATAAAACAAACCAATTCTATATGAACCATTCTCCTTTATTTAATCTACTTCTTTTGATTTTAGATTCAAATTTCTGGTTCTGTGATGCTGCCTTGATTTCAGTTTCTGGTCCCTGCACTTGAACCTGAGACTTCATCTCTCCAGTTGTCAAGCTTTGACAGCTACCTTCAGTCATTTCACTCTAGGCACTTGGGTTTGTTTAACAAAACTCCCTACTCCTGAATCAGCCAATTGAAATCCAGCTTTAGTCACTGAGGCAGCAGCAGCTAGTGAGAGAAGCGACCGTTTTAGTCACCCGGCCAACAAGTATGTATGCAGATTGAAAATAGGAATTCAGCTTTCTACATATGGCTAGCCAGTTTTCCCAGCACCATTTATTAAATAGGGAATCCTTTCCCCATTTCTTGTTTTTGTCAGGTTTGTCAAAGATCAGATACTTGTAGATATGTGGCATTATTTCTGACGGCTCTGTTCTGTTCCATTGATCTATATCTCTGTTTTGGTACCAGTACCATGCTGTTTTGGTTACTGTAGCCTTGTAGTATAGTTTGAAGTCAGGTAGTGTGATGCCTCCAGCTTTGTTCTTTTGGCTTAGGATTGACTTGGCGATGCGGGCTCTTTTTTGGTTCCATATGAACTTTAAAGTAGTTTTTTCCAATTCTGTGAAGAAAGTCATTGGTAACTTGATGGGGATGGCATTGAATCTGTAAATTACCTTGGGAAGGATGGCCATTTTCATGATATTGATTCTTCCTACCCATGAGCATGGAATGTTCTTCCATTTGTTTGTATCCTCTTTTATTTCCTTGAGCAGTGGTTTGTAGTTCTCCTTGAAGAGGACCTTCACATCCCTTGTAAGTTGGATTCCTAGGTATTTTATTCTCTTTGAAGCAATTGTGAATGGGAGTTCACTGTAGCCATATGTAGAAAGCTGAAACTGGATCTCTTCCTTACACCTTATACAAAAATCAATTCAAGATGGATTAAAGACTTAAATGTTAGACCTAAAACCATAAAAACCCTAGAAGAAAACCTAGGCAATACCATTCAGGACATAGGCATGGGCAAGGACTTCATGTCTAAAACACCAAAAGCAATGGAAACAAAAGCCAAAATTGACAAATGGGATCTAATTAAACTAAAGAGCTTCTGCACAGCAAAGGAAACTACCATCAGAGTGAACAGGCAACCTACAAAATGGGAGAAAATTTTTGCAACCTACTCATCTGACAAAGGGCTAATATCCAGAATCTACAATGAACTCAAACACATTGACAAGAAAAAACAAACAACCCCATCAAAAAGTGGGCGAAGGACATGAACAGACACTTCTCAAAAGAAGACATTTATGCAGCCAAAACACACATGAAAAAATGCTCACCATCACTGGCCATCAGAGAAATGCAAATCAAAACCACAATGAGATACCATCTCACACCAGTTAGAATGGCAATCATTAAAAAGTCAGGAAACAACAGGTGCTGGAGAGGATGTGGAGAAATAGGAACACTTTTACACTGTTGGTGGGACTGTAAACTAGTTCAACCCTTGTGGAAGTCAGTGTGGCGATTCCTCAGGGATCTAGAACTAGAAATTCCATTTGGCCCAGCCATCCCATTACTGGGTATATACCCAAAGGACTATAAATCATGCTGCTATAAAGACACATGCACACGTATGTTTATTGCGGCATTATTCACAATAGCAAAGACTTGGAACCAACCCAAATGTCCAACAATGATAGACTGGATTAAGAAAATGTGGCACATATACACCATGGAATACTATGCAGCCATAAAAAATGATGAATGAGTTCATGTCCTTTGTAGGGACATGGATGAAATTGGAAATCATCATTCTCAGTAAACTATCGCAAGAACAAAAAACCAAACACCGCATATTCTCACTCATAGGTGGGAATTGAACAATGAGAACACATGGTCACAGGAAGGGGAACATCACACTTCAGGGACTGTTGTGGGGTGGGGGGAGGGGAGAGGGATAGCATTGGGAGATATACCTAATGCTAGATAATGAGTTGGTGGGTGCAGCGCACCAGCATGGCACATGTATACATATGTAACTTACCTGCACGTTGTGCACATGTACCATAGAGCCTGAAGTATAATAATAAGAAGAAGAAGAAGAAGAAGAAGAAAAAAAAAAAGAAAATAAATATTTATAAAAATAAAAAAAAAAAGAAAAGAAAATAGGAATTCAAAGAAAGGATCTCAGCCAACTGAAAGAAAACTTCAGCTCCATAAACCTTGAATACAAAGAGGCTGGAAAATCTAGGAGGTCATTGGAGACAGGCAGAAAGCTGTAACTGAGAAATGGAAACAAGATCACTTTTCCCCTAGGCTTTATTGATAAGGTGCTTGGACCTGTAGGCTATAGAGAAAACTAATTTGGTCATGAAAAAATTATTCCCTTATATTAAAGACATGTTCATTTCTGGTAGGCTCTGTTTTTTTTTTTTTTCCTACTTTTAAACATCCAGTTTAGTCTATTTGAGTGTGCCAAAGATTTAAGGAGAAAAGGTTTTATCCAAGCTGGAGTTAATACTGTCAGTATCACCCTAAAGCCAATATGGTACAAGTCAACAGGAATCACAACAAAGAATGTCAAGGCAAAGTGAGACACAAAGAAATCGAGTAGCTTTCTTTTATTCATTAGTCTTTCATTTTATTCATTAGTCTATCCTACTCAGTGCAAATTTTGGACTTTCAGATATTTTACTAACAACTGTGGCCTTAAAGTAATGACTTAATTTGTAAATTCCTGCAGGGCATTTTTTCACAACTGGGCAAGTTCACTTTGCCATTGGACAACGATAAATTCATAACTATAATAATTTCCAAAGCATGGGTGTATTAAGCACCCTGTAGCTGTAACGGAAAGTCTAGAATATGATACATTAATATAAATTGTGTTTGATCACTTCAGAGTAAATTGTAGATCAAAAGGCACTGCATCTAATTTCATTTTTTTAATTACCACCCTCAAACTTTCCATACCACATTCTTCGGAACTATTTAATGTCAAGAATCTTGGAGTTCACATCTACACAGTTTCTGCAGTCAGCAAGTGCTTTATTAAACTACAGCATTAATCTTCAAAATATAAAAAAGAAAACTGTTTTCTATTTTTGTTCTGCACTGAGCAAAAGACAGGTGGAAGTAAATGAGAATTTCCACAGGCACTCTTGCAAGCATCACAGCCAATTGTATTAGCCTAATTCATTGGATTTGAAAACCTTGAAAGGAGGATGTTGAAATTCGATTGCAGAAAGGTCTGATTAGAGAGGAAATAGGGCTTAGAAGAAATACTAACACTAGTTTTTGTAAGAGGACAATAAATACAGATGGCGTCTTTTCCTCCTAAAGTAGACTCACCCCCTCGAGATACCTTGTTTACCTCTTCCCAACCTCTAGAAGCAGTCATCAGTGCTCACATCTACATGTATGCAGACTCATGCACACCCACACACCTCAAATTTATTTTATTATTTAAGCCAATCCTTTTTAGCTGACATCTTTCATCCAAAGTGCTAGGCAGTTGCTTTCTTGGCTTTTACCTAGATAGGTAATTGTAACATCAGGAGCTAAAAAATTGGCATGACTTTATTTAGGTCCATATTTTAAAGTTCAGGTTTAAACCATATGTGTGTGTGTGTGTGTGTGTGTGTGTGTATGTGTGTGTGTGTATATGTGTGTGTGTATGTGTATGTGTGTGTATGTAATATAATGTGGTCTGTTAATATATTTCCTCATTCTCTTCAGGCACATGTGTATCATGTAGTGTCAACAATCTAACAAGCAAGTAGAAGGAGCCTTCAGAGTCAAAAATTTATCCTAAGTTCTCTTTTGAAGAAGGAATGTAGATAAAAACAAGCCATCAATAAATAGTTTCCCTTCACTTTTGTCATTTCTATAGTCCCTAGGCTAAAGCAAAACTTCACAAATTTAAGCTCATTTTTGCCATCTGCTGGCAAATTTGTGAAATACAAGTGGTCTGCATCAACAAAGGTGGTTGATATACCCTGTATTATATATATTTCGGCTAAAACTGGTGCTTGTTTGACACCTTTCCAATCCTACTAAAATGTTAATATTTACCAATTTGGTCAAATATCTTACCTTAGCATTTTTTTAGGCAGAGACTAAATAAAATAAACCATCAATTTTTACAATTTCCTTCTCCATCAGTTTTTGTTATAGACATAAAAAAAGTGAGGATCTTTAGTGATCGAAAGCATAAGTTATGGGATAACTCATGCCTGGGTTAGATTCCTTTATTGATAAATAGCTGGGTATTCTTGGGAAAGTCATTCGTTCATTCACTCAAGGAGTATGCGTTAGGCCCTGGGCATGACTGTTAGCAATACAGAGAGGATAGCTACCATCATAAGGCTGACATTTTTTTTAGAATACAGGCTCCTCACTTGTAAATATATGACACTATTGTAATAAATTCATAAAGATTATCTGTCAGTGATTTACCTAGGGCACTTGGCATAGCATCTGGCAGGTTTGTAGTAAAGTTTACCTATGATAATGTTGGTCATTGTGATGTTGACACTCATCACTCATTCCACCAATTTGATATAAACAGTCATATAAGTGTGTACCTGTCAGTACTAGTATTGCTGTTTATCCAGGGTGGGCATTCCTAGGGACTTATATACCCCTGATATATGACAGAAGAAGCTTCTGAGCCTCTCTGAGGCAAAGAACAAAGTCCATGAGATCAGATGTACCCCATACATTGGATGGACATTGTGGAAGTTCTAGAGTCTAGACGGAAGGTCTTGTGTGCTTTCTGCTCTATCTTGGAAACCTGCATAGCTGCCAGGAAAGCAAGCTCACTCTAGCCTGCTGGAACACCAGACACATGGGGCCACATATGAGGACAGATGCACAAGTGAACCCAACTGAGTGCTGCCCAAATTTGTCCCCATAGAATTATGAGTTAAATTAATAGTTTTATTTAAAGCCACTAAATTTGAGGATAGTTTGTTATGCAGCAAAAGCTAACTGATACAATGACATTTTTTCATGGAATGCTCTTTATAGGAATTTTCTTATGCAAACCATTACATATAGTCAAAAATTCCTGTCTGAATCCATCTTCACATAATCCTACTGTAATAATTTTAGCTTTTTGAAAAACAAAAGAAATTTGCCTAACATCACACATCTAGTAAGTGACAGAGCCAGGATCTGAACTCAAGCAATGTGACTTTAGCATCTAGGTAGGCTCTTCTCTTTGTATTAAGGCTGGTGCAAAAGTAAGTGTCATTTTTCCCACTAAGAGTAATGGCAAAACCCACAATTACTTTTGCACCGACCAACACTATTAAATCATCTAAAACTAGAGTATTTCCTGTAACAACTTAAATCTTCTGATTAAGTTTCTGATTTTCTGTATAAAACATTAAAATAATATATAAAAATTCACAAAAATAAAAGGAAAGTATAAATTCACACTCAAGAGATGACTAACATTAACATATGGTATAGACATGTGTTGCTTAATGACAAGGATACATTCTGAGAAATGCATAATGAGGCAATTTCATCATTGCATGAACATCATAGAGCGTACTTACATAAATCCAGATGACATACCTTACTACACACTTACGCTATATGATGTGCTATGCTAATCTCCTCCTTTATCAGCTTTGGTCATGTACATACAAAAAGTGAAGATCTTTAGTAATTGAAAGGATAAGTTATGGCATAAGTCATGCCTGGGTTAGATTCCTTGATTGATAAATAGCCTGTTGCTATTTAGCTGGTTGATAAATAGCCTGTAGCCTATTGCTCCTGGTCTGCAAACCTGGACAGCCTGTTACTGTACTGAATACTGTAGGAAACCATAACACAGTGGCAAGTATTTGTGCAACTAAGTATATCTAAACATAGAAAAGATACAGTAAAAAGACATGGCATTATAAACTTACAGGGCCACCATCATATAGGTCAGCTGATGTTGACCTAGATGCATGAATACAATCATGTGCCCCATGATTTTTTTCTAAGCATATAAGTGTGCATCTGTTCTATAAAAATCAGAGCATATGGCACATATTACTTTGTAACCACCATTATTTATTTCAGCAAACCACAAATTTTTGCACATTTAAGTTGTTCCGGGGATTATCTGATTGTGAGGAATAGAAACACACTAATATAATAAGGTATATGTGTGTGCATGCCGGAGGTGGCAAGGTCAGTGATAATACAGACAGTTGCACAGGAAATTTTCTCTCTCTTCCTCTGAGGCCACTGGGCATGAGGTCAAAATTATTTCTAACTTTCTTTCTCCTCCTTGTAGAATGAAGAAGTTCTTCTCAGCACATTGCCTTTGACTTGACAGAGCTTTTCATGAGACAGGGACCACCATTGCCTTACTTTCTGTGGAACTTGGACAAATTTTAGAGAAAAATAAAATGGTTCAGTTCAACGACAGGTCTTTGAACAAATAAACTTTGTACATGTCTGTGGGGTAGGGTAGGTAGGAGGAACTCACGGTATTTCTGTTTTCTTCCCTGTGTCGAAGGTGGAGCAGGTTAATTTGTAAAGTAATCCCATAATGGTGAACACTGGCATGCAGGCAGCATCACCTTGTTCGCTCCCAAATCATGCAGAGCATGGATAGCAGCTAATGATCAAGCCAGAATTTTTAAAACTGAAAATGAGAAAATCAGTTTCAAAATTAAACAAGCAAACTTCTAACTGCAACTGGACACACCTAGGGTTACAAAACTACTGCATGAGTGCACTACATTTAGTAATTGTGAAAGATTATTACTGGAATATTTGATTTCAGGCAACGTTTTGTTTTGGCCAAATTGTCATGATGTCCAGCTTGTTTTTTACTAAATTCTTTCTTGGCCAAATTGTTTTCATTCAAATCACTTACAGCCAGTCTAGATCCATCTTGACTGTAAGGTGTAGTCACCTGGAGAAGTTTTGATTGAATTGGTCTGGGATGTCATCCGGGCATCAGGAGTTCTTAAAGCTCCTCACCTTAGGTGACTTCATTGTTTAGCCAAGTTTGAGCACATTGAACAAAAGGGTCCTGCAAAGGGGTATCACAGGACTTTGCAACAAAATGAAATAAAGGCCATTATGTTTCCCATTTATGGACTTAAAGTGTCTACTATTAGGTTTTGGGGGCAGTTTCATCCCACTATCATCTCATGCTGAGTTTGCAGTTATTTAAGGAATATTAAAGAAAATGCTTTTTATTTATCTTGTTTGACCCTCCTATCATCTCTCTAAGGTAGCAGGGCAAGTATTATTTTTCCTATTTTACAAGTCAGAAATCAGGTTTAGAGAGGCTAAGAGGCTTTTTGCAGTATCCAGGAGATGAGGGAGTATGTTAATACTCACATCACTGCTATACATTTCTCTTGGCACTTATCCAGCATAACCTATTATATGTTTATGTTTAGATCCCACTTCCACTTAGGCTGTGAGCTCTTTATCACTTATTATTTATTAACTCACTATCAGGTTATTCATTCAGGATGTATTGGTTGGGTTTTTCTTGGTTTCGTTTCTTTGGAGGAGGGATAAGATTTGTGGGGCTACTGTAGTGAACAATACAGATATTATGGTCCCCACTTTGGTGAGTGTAGGAATCTATTGATGGAACAGGCAAGCAAAGGGGCAGTTAATAAAAAATTAACATAAAAACCAACATAGATGGGTAACTACCTAATCCTTATAGAGAAAGAGGAGTAGGGTGCTTGGAAATTCTTTGCAAAGGTATAGAATGTAAAATCTAGGCTAAAAATTCATACATGAGTAGAATTTACCCTTGTGAAAAATGCTATTATATTCCCTGGTGGAAGGAACAGCGTAAGACTGCAGAAAGGAGACCTGAAAGTGAATCAAGGAGCATGATAATATTAGGGTGGGGAGTATGACAAATGAAGCTGAAGAGAGAGGCTGTGTGCCCACGCAGATCACAAAACGGCCTTGTAACTTATAAGCCATTTTCAGGAGTTTGTGTTGTCCTAGAGAAAACGGGGTGCCTATGTAGGGCTTAAACAGGGCACAATACGATCATATGTATTTCAGGGAAGATCTGGCTGCCCCAGAGTGTCCTCCTGACCATTGAGCTAGGCTTCCACAGGCAGGGAGTCCTGCGGTGTTGGCGGCAGGGAAAGAGAATAGTGTCCAAATAGAATGATATTTCCACTTTGGGCAATACAGGCCTTCAGGCTGATTTGATATTTGGGGATACAAAAGAGGATCCGAGGCTGACAGCTTGGTTGTATGATTCCCTGATTTAGCAGTTGCGTAATGAGAAGAGAAGCGGAACAGGAGAGAACTAGTGGGTTCGTTTTCAGATGTGTTGCATTAGAGTTATCAGGCCTGCTTCTTAGGATTCCGTGTACTGCATAAAATATACTCCATAAATATTTTGACTTTTTATTGTACAGTCCAAGCTTGTAAAATTCCACCAAACCCACCTTACTACTGGAAATGATCAAAGTGAGAACCCCCCTTTTTAAGCTACCTACTTAATCCAACAAGCTTCTGTGCGAAAACACACATTTGCCTGCCCTTAAAAGAGCAGTCTGTTGGCTTTCCTGCGTGCTCAATGCATTTCGGAGGCTCTAAGCTCTAGTCCTCGAAGCGCGAAAATGCGGTTCCCCCTGCTGGTCAGGGGTGCGTAATGCAGCGTAAGGAGGGGAAATTCCTAGGGGCGTGGTAGTTGGTGGATGACGTAAAATGAGCGCCGGGGACAGGGGCTTGTGCTTGCGTCAACGGCGCGCGCCGTGGGAACCTTGACAAGCAGCATGGCTGCGCGTTGCTCAGAGGCGCAGCGGCCAGCGGCGGCTTCTGATGGGTCTCTGGTAGGGCAGGCTGGCGTCCTACCTTGCCTAGAGTTGCCGACTTATGCCGCTGCTTGTGCGCTGGTGAACAGTCGCTACTCATGCCTGGTGGTCGGGCCGCACCAAAGGCACATCGCGCTGTCGCCCCGCTACCTTAACAGGAAACGCACCGGCATTCGAGAACAGCTTGATGCGGAGCTCCTTCGCTATTCTGAGAGGTACCGATCTCTTTGCCTGTTCCTTCTTTTGTGCACGGGAAGTAGCAGCAGGTGGATGTGCTGACGACGCAGCAGAAAGGGGCAAATGGCAAAGGTCGCATTGCCCCCCAGAGCTTAGCCCCATGGAATTCTAGAGTCGCGATCCGTCCCTTAAGGCCAGTACCGCTCTGGTAAAGATCTATACAGGGTCCCTTTCATAGATAGAGAAGAAAACTTAAAGATGAAGTTCAGGTGTGGGCGGAGGGAGTGGAAATTCTCGCTCCAGAACCCTGGTGTAGGGTAGGAACAAACCAGGGATCTGGAGACCTAGTAGGCCCAGTTCTGTTTGGCATTCAACGTTTCATTTATCCCCTTACGGATGATGTTTTCTCATTTGACAATAAAAGTTTGGTTTGCAGTACTTGAGTAGATTCTCATTCCATAGAAGATAGCACATGAAGCATTAGTACAACCGTTCTACTTGTAAAACATGAAGCACGTTTTTTGTTGTTGGATTTCGCTCTGGTAATTTCCCCATTTTCTCTTCTCTTGGACCTGATCTGGGGATTATGAAAATGCCATTAGTTTAGCGGGATTTTGTTGTTTTTAAGACGATTTATTCAGTCGAACTAGCGAGCCTGTTGCTTTTGGGAGAGAAAAAAACAAAACGTATGCATTTATATTACGGTATTCAAAAGTGACTTGAAAACTTAGAATTACAGAGGTGTGGGGCGCGGGGCGCGGGCATGTGCTTTAGTATTCGTCTGGACTATACTTTGGTTCAAAAGCGGGGTTCTAAAACTAGAGTGAATGGATTCCCTGGGGATTCATGATTGCCCTTCAGGAATTCCTATGTGAAGTTCCTTGGGCACTGCATCGGAAGCTTTTATCACTTTCTTAAGGGATCCTGGACCTCCACGCATGTCTAGAATATACAGATTCTTCCAAGCACCAATATACACTTCTTGTATGTTTATATTATATACCGAACACTTGAGATACAAAAACAAAAAATTAAATCCGTGTTTCAAGGAGCTTTAAGCTGTAGTAGAGATACAAATACAAGCCAATAAATAGTAAAGTGTTAAAATTTGACAGAAATCTAATAAGATAAGGAGTGTAGAATTTGGATCTTGGGACCTTTGAGAACAACTTGATTGAAGAGGGAACTTTAACATAGTTACATTCCAGGCAAAGAGAGTGGCATAAACAAACGGATACTGGATGTGAACTGGTATGCTTTGCCCAGAGAACTGTATCTATTATATAAGTAGAATAAGGTTTATCTCAGGGGAAAGGCATTGGATGCCACTGGAGAGGAGGGCAGGGGGTCAAAGATGACCCAGAGAGGAAGGCCATTTTGCTTTTTCCTTCCTGCCATTGCCAGTTTTTGTTATTTTGGGGGTAAGGTGGGGTTGTTGTTGTTTTTCCTTTTGTGTTTCTGTTTTCTTAGGCAGGGTTAGTGCTCCATCCTTTCAGTCCCTTTAACTCTGAGACTTGGCACACTTTTGAGAAAGTAGTACTTCTCTGCAGTCCCTGGCATGTCAGATTTGCAGTTTAAGAAACAACACTTACTTAATGGTTAGCTACCAAATAGGATAAGAAAGTGGACAAGGGGAGGAATTAAGATAATAATTGTCCAAGAGAAAATGATTAGAGAGGATGGATTTGAGAGATTAAAGGATATACAAAGTAGTCATAACATCTGGAAACACAAGCAACTATCGTGTTTTCTGTAACCAGTACTGCCTGCACTTGACAGGCTAGTGGGGGAAATCACGCAGAGTGGCTCTGAACAGATCTAGACACCACTCCTTCCATATTACTTGGGTATGCTGTTTATTCAGGTGCAAATCAGGCACCACACTTTGAACTATGCATTACCAATAAGGGACAAAACATTGAACATATAGTATTAAAGAACTAAAGTGAGGCTACCACCTTTCCCTGATACCTATTTAGGATGGTATCTGAAAAACAAAAGTGAAGGAGGAAAAAGTATATAGTGTTGGGTGCCTTTGTTCACATATCTGATGACTTTTAACAAAATCCCCCTTGAATTTATATATTGCTAAGTTCCTGAAAATTTTAATATATATTAAAACTGTGCAAAGATGACTTTGTGTTGATGTGTTTTAAGAGTTAAATTAGGTGCCTAGCTATTTGTAGATAGATTTGTCCTTTTATTCAAAAGTCAGAGCGACTGATATTTCCTCATTGTATCAGACTGTCCTGTACATGACAGACTCTTTTCTTCCCTGACTTCTGCAAAGTTTGTGATAACCATGATTAGTATCACAAATTTCCAAATGTCCCCCCTCCCACCAGGGGACCACAGCCCTCCTTCCACTTGAGAATCACTCTCTGATACTTGAGAGACAAGGCTTTGATTAGGGGAAATAAAGTCTTGATATTTGTTTTTCTGTCTAGTATGGCAGTTAATTTTTCTTCCTATTCTCTGTTTTCTGTGTCCTTAACATTGTCTTAGTGATAGGATGACTCCAGCTTAGGAATGCCACATGCAGAAATTAAAACCTCAGAAGATTGCTTTCCTGAGTAAGTCTCTGAGTTAGGATTTTCCTAATTTGGTAGTTCTTTAAGTTTATTTTCTGTGGCTTCTGGCTGTTTTACTAAACAACATCTATTAGGGATAAATTCTTTCCCTTATTTTATGTGAATTGTTAGAAGTTTGAGTTCAACAAAAAATATTCTTTGCTATCAAAGGCCTTAGAGTCATGTGTGAAATTCAAACATATATACAGATAGGTTCAATACAATTAGATTAAGAACAGTGAGAAAGTTGGCCTATAGGAGTAGAGGAATGATTTCAGCTTTGCCTAGGGGAGTCAGGGAAGTTTTCTCCAACAAGTAGTGGGTGTGGTAATGAAGCCACCAGGTTTTGTTTGTTTTGTTGTTTTTTGTTCCTTTGTTTGAGATGGAGTCTCCCTCTGTCGCTCAGGCTGGTGTGCAGTGGTGAGATCTCAGCTCACCACACCCTCCGCCTCCCACCACTAGGTCTTTCTCCTTAGTAGTTATAATTCCTTAAAAACTAAGAAACAACAGTTTGAAAAATAGTTGTCCCTTAATCCTGACTGTTACATTTGTAGACTAAAGTGTCAGAGTCAGTTCCTAAATAATGTAGTTGTATTAACATTTGCATTTACTAGCAACAGTTGAAGTTTGGAATTTTCTCTATTAAGTCATTGACTTTAAAATTCAGGGGCTTCAGCTTTAACCGTAATGCTTCCCTTGCTATACGCTGTCAAGTGCTGAAATTCAGTAATGGTGAATAATACCAAAATTGCCTCTTATTCAGTCATGTCCACAGCGATGCACATTTTCTTTGCTAAGTCCCTTCTTTCTATCCTAGTATAACTTGAAGAATTCAAATAGTCATGCTAGGATAGAAAGAATGGGACTCGGCCAGGGAAGAAGAGTTGATTTACTGCTCATACGTTAATTGGGCATTTTGTTTCTGTGTATCTTGAGTCATCATTTTAACTTAGCCAACACATTAGAATCCATTGGTGAAATAGGACTACTAAAGTTGTTACAGACTAATCATATACTATTGTTTTTGACATGGGTGGTGTATTTAGGAGACGTGTAAGTTTTGGATAGAATATCTAATCAGTATGAAAATGGCCTGGTTTGAAAGAGTGCAGTGGTGCACACCTATAATCTTAGCACTTTGGGAGGCTGAGGCAGAAGGATCAATTGAGCCCAGGAGGTCGAGGCTGGAGTGAGCCCTGTTCATGTCACTGCACCCTATCCTATTTGGAGACAGAGCAAGACCCTGTCTCCAAAAAAATAAATAAATAAAAGAGGAGAAAAGATATCATTTTCAACCTTTTCTTTTTACAGCCTTTTAGGTGTCCCTATTGCATATGATAACATCAAAGTTGTGGGAGAGCTTGGAGATATTTATGATGATCAAGGACACATTCATCTTAACGTTGAAGCCGATTTTGTTATTTTCTGCCCTGAACCGGGGCAAAAGCTTATGGTATGTGTATCACTTTTTTCTAGCTCCCTTTGTATAATTCTATAATTATGTAACTTGGAACATTTTAAGAGATAATATATACCTTGGGACTCAAATAAATTGCTATTGTGAGTAAATAAATATTATTTTTAAGGAAAAATTAATTTGTATCATTCAAACGTAGGTAAGTTTTTGAATATCCTCCTAAAACACATACATGCACAGAATATATGTCCCATCCACTTTATTCTTTTCATAGTAGCAGAATGATTTTAAGGGAAAAAAAAATCAATTATCATTATTATTTCAAAAGTTCTCAATTCTACACAAATACTATTTCTTTATAAAGGATTCAAAGAATATAGCAGTATATAAAACAGGAAGTCAAATGGGCCAGGCAGTAATGAAAATGTATCAATGACAGAGGACAGGGCAGCCAGTCTGTGCCTTGGAAATGGAAGCTCTGTGGGAAAGGTCTTCCAGTTTTTCATAAGCTGGAAATGCAGATATTGATATGAAATCTACTGAAATAGATCCTTTTTTACTCTTTACTTTCTCCTTTCTTCCTCCATCAGTTCTCTGTGTCTATACACATGCTCGTATGTATACTCGTATGTGTGTGTATATGTTCTTTTCCTTAGCTGATAAATATTTTAATAGATCAGAACTGTTAACTAACCCTTGATATTGTTCATAAAAATATAGATCAATTTAACCATGACAAAACCCACAAGGCATTTCCAGTTTTTTTCATTTTTCAATATCAAATTAATACAAATAGTATCCTTTGCCTGTTAAACTGGAATCTTATAACTGGACTACTAAAGTTGGCAGTAGATTTGTATTTGGAAATTAACAAACTTAACTTTCGTCTACTTTGTGTAAATTATTATTTTAAATATAAACATGTAGGCCAGGCACAGTGGCTCACACCTACAATTAGAGCATTTTGGGAAGTTGAGGCAGGAGGATCACTTGAGGCCAGGAGTTCAAGACCAACCTGGGCAACATAGTGAGACCTCATCTCTACACAAAATAAAAAATTAGCCAGGCATGGTGGCATGCACCTGTAGTTCCAGTTACTCAGGAGGCTGGGGTAGGAGGATCACTTGAGCCCAGGGGTTCAAGGCTGCAGTGAGCTATGATTGTGCCAATGCATTCCAGCCTAGGCAACAGTGAGATCCTGTCTGTGAAAATACACACACACATACACACACACACACACGGAAATAACATATATACGTGTACATGGAAATAACAGATTGTACAAAAAGTATGAAATGAAAAATGTACCTTTTAGTCTACCTACTACAAGATCCAGTCCTCAAATATTTTTGACCACCCACTTTTTCTTCAATTATTATTATTAATATTTGGTGAGATAAAATTTACATATAATAAAATGCACAGATCATATTGTTCAGTTCAGTTAATTTTGTCAGGTCTGTATACCATTCCATCTCCTTAGAAAGGACCTTCATGCCCTTTCCTGGCCCAGTTCCCTCTCTTTATTGCAGATATAATTACTCTTCTGATTTTATCATAAGTTAGTTTTGCTTATTCTATAATTCCATATTAATGGGATTATTCATTATACATTCTTAAAATCTGCCTTCTTTTGATCAGCATGTTTTTGAGTTTCATCCATGCTATTGTGTGTATTGGTAGTTTGTTCCTTTTTATTGCTCATGGTATTCAGTTACATGACTATATCACAATATAATTATCTGTCTTCATTGATGGATTGATTCCAGGCTGGGGCTTTTATGAATAAAGCTATTGAAAACATATATTTTCAGACATATGAATGAAAACATATATTTTCAGACATATGAATGAAAACATACATTTTCCTTTCTCTTAAGTAAATAACTAGAAGAGTTAGTTCACAGCGTATTTATATAAAACCATTGTCAGACTGATTACCCATTCAACACCTCCATTTACTCTGTATCGTTATTAACATTTGCCGTTGTCCTTTAATTATACTGATGGGCATATAGTAGTATCTCATTATGGTTTTAATTTGCATTTCCGTTTCACTCATAAGCAATTTTTCATATATTTCAGTAAGAAGGGCCTGTTCAAGTATTTTGCCCATTTTTAATTGGGTTTTTGTATTTTTATTATTGACTTGTAGCAGTTCTTTTTAGTCTTAAAACGAATTCTTTTCAGATAAGTATTTTGAATATTTTCTTCCAGTCTGTGACTTGTCTGTTAACTTGTAATGGTATTATTTGATGAACAGGTACTTTTAATTTTGATGAGGTCCAATTTATCATTTTATATTTTTATGACTATTGCTTTCTGGACCCTATCAAAGAAATTTGTCTACCTAAAAGTTGCACAGATACTGTTCTGTCGACTTCTACAAGCTTTTAGTTTTAGCTTTTCCATTTAGGTCTGTGATCATTCTCAAATAAATTTTTTGTGTAGTGTGAGGTAGGCCTTGAGATCCACTCTCTCCTTCATGTAGCTTTCCCGTTGTTCTGGATTCATATATTAAAAAGCCTTTACTTTCATTGATTTTCTAAAATTGATATATTTTTAACAGCAGTTTTAGATTTACAGAAAAATTGAATGGAGAGTATAGAGTTCCCATATAACCACCCCCTTTCCCCTATTATCAACATTAACTTGCATTAGTATGGTGCATTTGTTACAATTTTTGTGCCAATATTGTTACGTTATTATCAAGTAAAGTCTGTAGTTTACATTAGAGTTCAGTCTTTGTGTTGTACATTCTATGAGTTTCCACAAATGTGTCATGGCATTTATTGAGGTATTGCTCCTCACAAGAGGGCACTAGCTGTGGGGGTCTGCCCGCAGACCTTGACCTAAAAGATGGATGAATGGAACGTACACTGACACACAGATATTCTGTTTTGCCAGTACTGCTGAGTGTTTGACTGCCTACACACCAAGAGAGGTTTGTCACTGCCGCTGGCCCTGAGCAGTTCACACTCCAAGCATTTATTTAGTATACAATTAACAACAGAAGCTCTGAGTCCACACACTTGTGGATAATTAACATGGTTAAGAGAGTAGTTCTATGAATGACTAAGGCTCAGGTACCGAGGTTTAAAGTAAATATCACTGGGGGCAATATCCCTGGTCGACCTCCCCCCGCCCCCCCACAGAGGGCCATCTGACTTAAAGGTTAGTTAATGGAGGTAGGGTAAACAGACTTAACTGGGGAAGCCTCTATTGTCCCTAGTATTTACCCTATAACTTAATGCTCTAAGGTAAGAACCGGCTGTCTTCGGCCTGTTCAGCTATTACAAGCTATGTAACCTTTTGGCCTTCCAAAAAGGTGACTATTCCCTATAACTTTCCCTAATATTTCCCTTTAATATTTCTGCCACTATCCTGAGTGAATCCCAACAACTTATCTTCCATTATAGTATGATACAGAATAGTTTTCCTCTTCTAAAAACCCTTTGTGCTCCACCTATTCATTTCTCCCTTCTTCCCTCCGTTCCCTGTAATCTCTGGCAACCACTGATCTTTTTACTGTTTCCATAGTTTTGCCTTTTTAAAGAAGAAGAATAGAGCATGTATCCTTTTCAAATTGACTTCTTTCACTTAGCAATATGCATTTAAGGTTTCGCTATGTCTTTTTATGGTGAGAACTTATTTATCTTTATTACTGAATAATCTTTTATAGATGTACCAGTTTGTTTATCTAGACCATCTGGAAACTACCAGTGGGAACACTAGACTTCTGATCATGCCAGATAGGGAAGTTTTATTCTGTCACATGTGTAAAGGGTTGCTGATGTTAAACAGCATTGTATACACGTCAGTATTATTTGCAGTTTTATAATTCAGAAAATGTGAATTTTTAATATTTGAGTCTCATTTATATGCTTTGTATATATTGACCTTGAGAAGAAAAATAAGTTTTATGCAAAGTCTCGTCTTAAAATCATATAGCACATACTTTTGTTTTAGTTTTAAAGCTTCTAATAATACTTTTGTGATTTAGCCAAAAAACAGTCATGGTCAATATTTACATATAAAGGGTAAGCTGTCTTCTAATGGAATGCTTGCATCATGCTAAATTAAATAATTAAAGAATGCATTTTTAAGCTTTGAAATTTGGTCTATTTACAGAAACATAACATGGATCCCAGTTATAAAATGCATATGCGGTCTTTTTAGAGGTTATGTGGGGTTTGCTTGGTTTCAATGTAGCTAAAGAGTAATAATCTCCTCCCTAAGGAATCCTGCAGTGGGGAGTTTAGGTGTTTTTTTTCTTGGACAGAGTGGCGGGGGCAGGTTAGTTTATCCAGTTAGAAAGTTAATGTGCCCAGTTAGACAGTTAATGTGCAATTACTTATATAATAAAGTTTGAGCTTTCTCAAAACCCAATGGTATTCTAAAGTGATGTTTTGGCATGACATGTGGTAAGTTTTAATTGAGGTTAACTTTTTCCATATTAAATTAGACCATTAATTTGATGTTTGCTCTTTGAAGATTATTTGAAGCTTGTAAAGTTTGGTTCACCTTTTAACTTTGTGGATGTGTTCTTTATGTTACCCTCTTTCTTCCTTCTTCTTCCCAGGGTATAGTTAATAAAGTGTCTTCTAGCCATATTGGCTGTTTAGTACATGGGTGTTTCAATGCCTCCATTCCTAAACCTGAGCAGTTGTCAGCTGAGCAGTGGCAAACCATGGAGATAAACATGGGTGATGAACTAGAATTTGAAGTATTTCGTTTAGACTCAGATGCTGCTGGAGTATTCTGCATTCGGGGAAAACTAAATATCACAAGGTTAGTTTATCATTACATAATTATCATTAGGTACTTAATTTCTATTTAATTCTGAATTTTAAAGAGAATTTTATTTTAAAGACAATAAGCCTCTCTAAAAATACCTGTTTATAGGAATATTCATGCTTTCAAACCATAAAGTCAATATAAACAATACTCTTAAGTAATCTGTAATAGTGCATCAAATAAATATTCTAAAACACAGACTAGCTAACTGGTCTGTATTTTAATATTTAATAGCTCAATTTTGCTAAGTATTTTCTATTTTGTTGTTAACTTTTTTTTTAAAGTTGACCTCTAAACTTGAAACTACTGAAAGCACAATTACCTTCCTATTGGCCTGCTTTGTTTTTACATACAAAAAATTGTGTTGATTATTGTCATCTGTGCCAGATATTTTAATTTCTGTATTATTCTGTATTGAAATTATTATAAGAATTAACTCTGATCTTGAGCTTGATTCCATGGGAGCCAAGTTTAAAGGAAGAAGGAGAGAGACAACTCTTAGAATGCTGCTATTGCTAATAATTTTTTCTATATTTTGCCTTAAAGTTACAAGAGTATGGGTTGAAGTTGTGGAACAGCTGTTCAATTTCTGTAATGACAGAAATACAGTTTATATACATAATACAGCAGCCTCACTATTGAGCATTGAGATGTGACAGTCTGACTGAGGAACTGAATTTCTAAAGTTATGTTTTTGATATTGATTAGGTACATGTGCCTAGTGCTACTGTATAAGACTGAAGTTCTGGAGAGAGAGCTACTTCATTGATCCATGTTTTATTTTAGTGGTATAAAATAATTCACAATGTTAAAGTAACACTGTCTTAGTATCAGCTAAGTAGAACAGTGGACTATTATTTGAAACAAGATTAAAATAGTAGACTGGAAACTCCATTACTTTGATAAATACCAGATCATATTTTCTATTAGATGTCAGTGGTTTGGTTAATAAGCCTAGGTATTGTGTTGTTTAATGTTCAGTGACCAGATTTTTCTGAAACAACCCAAAACTTGGAAGACATGTTTTGACAAGATTTTTATGTCATTTTTATGTTTGGAAACAGTCTGGGAGAAGTTCTTCATAAAGAAAGAATTTAACATTTAATGTTAAATTTAACATTTTTTCAATTTAACATTCAGCAGCCCATACATATTTTAGTGGGTTTAGTGGGTTTATTCATATTTTAGTGGGTTGAGGGATAACAGAATAGAATATTTGGAATTTATGCCATGGTTATGTGTCTTGTACTGGTGTCATTATTTAGAAAATCTTAGCCTGTTGGGATATCTTGATCTCAATTTGTTCTTTGTTTTCTGCTTATTGTTCTGTTAATTTTTTTAACTGTTGATCTCAATTTGTTCTTTGTTTTTTGCTTATTGCTCTGTTAATTTTTTTAACTGTTAATTTATAGTTTACAATTCAAGCGCTCTGAAGTTTCTGAAGAAGTTACAGAAAATGGCACTGAGGAAGCTGCTAAAAAACCTAAGAAGAAAAAGAAGAAAGACCCAGAGACATATGAAGTGGACAGTGGTACCACAAAGCTAGCAGATGATGCAGATGACACTCCAATGGAAGAGTCAGCCCTGCAGAATACTAATAATGTGAATGGCATCTGGGAGGAGGAGCCAAAGAAAAAGAAGAAGAAGAAGAAAAAGCACCAGGAAGTTCAGGACCAGGACCCTGTTTTCCAAGGCAGTGACTCCAGTGGTTACCAAAGTGACCATAAAAAGAAAAAAAAGAAAAGAAAACACAGTGAAGAGGCCGAATTTACCCCACCTTTGAAATGCTCACCAAAAAGAAAAGGGAAAAGTAATTTTCTTTAGTGTATTTTAAATATGATTCAGTTTTTAAAAGATCGATCTAAATACAATTGATGAATAAATGTTTTCAGTGATATAAAATGGTTAAGTATACCAGTAGTTTACAAAACAGAAAATACTTCACTAGGAGTAGGAGGCTCTATGTGCTAAAAATGATAAAACTGACTGTCAATTAATTTGAGGAAAACCAGTATTGTTAAAGTACCATTTTATACAAAATAAAAAGCTGCTCTCACTGTCAGCTCTCACTGTCAGCTCTCATATTCTTCCAGGTTTTGCACTCTACATAAAATTATTTCTACAGTGTCAAGACTAGCCAAAGGACTTTATAATACAATATTATATTACTAAACAATGATTTGAGATTTTGATGATTTGATTTTGTGTGTGTTTAATAGGCTTCACCTTATTACATGTGATTTTATTTTGCTTTTTTAAAAACTCACTCAGGACATTAACTAATTTTAGGTTTTCCTTTATCATGGCTTCTACAGTATTTCTATTGTTTAACATAAAATGGTTTGCCAAAGAAGTTTCTGAAGTCTTCACAGCTCTTAAAAGCCAGGCCAGTACTGACTGTGTGGTGGTAAATGCTATTCATTATTCTTTCCTTCCAGGTGCATGTGTGTCCTTGTCTTCTTAAGTCTGAGAGGTTGATGGAAAGGACTGTTTGCTTGTACTTGTTCATTTGTGCCTCAGCCATTCTAATTTTGTTGTGTGTTGGAGGACAGTCTAATGAAGACAGGATAAATGTGATTCTGACTAGTGGGAAATTTCAGATTACTTTTTAATGATTGGAATGGGCTATAAGATATCGTGCTAAAGAGAAAACAGTTGTTCCGTTCACTGCTTTCATTGAGAAAATGTGGAATGTCTCTTGACTAATTGACAAAGTGTAATGAAATGACAAGCTGGTTGAAGCTGATAATCAATGCATGGCCATATTTATTCATTTTCCACACACTTGACCATCTACTTTGTATAACACATTCTGCTAAGGCCCAGGGATATAATGGCAAACAAGATAAATGTAGTTTCTTCCCTTGTGGCATGTCATAAGAGAAACAGATGTGCATATACACACATAAATAAGAAAATTAATAATTGCGTTAAGTGGTATGAAAAAAAGGGGGAGGATTGTTCACTCACTGTTACCTGTGTTAGCATCTGCAAATGGATGAATGGTTGAACTCCCATGTCAGCATTTTTGTTGCCATTTATTTAGTACCAGACATAGTGCTGGTCTCACAACTTTAATATTTGGTAATGAATAAATTCTGCTAGTGGTATATGTTGATCTGAACTTATAATGATGGGATATAGAATTGGCAGAGTGGCAGATGTTCACAATTGTCTACAAGTAGATGTGCTAGACAGTGGAAGGATGCAGGCCAACCTCTGATTACAATTGAGATTCATGTGAGTATTGAGCCCTGGAAATGTAGCTTGTCCAAACTGAGATGTGCTGTCAGTATAAGATTTTGAAGATTTGAAGATATGTACCAAAAAATGTAAACTATCTCAATTTTTATATTGGTGAAATCAATATGTTTTGGTATAGTGGGTTAAATACAACAATTTTAGCCTTTCTCAGTTTATTTTTCTACAAAAAGATTAAAAATTGTACATGAAACTCATGTTAACTTTTTTTTGGTCAGTGCTACTTTAAAGGAAGTATGAGTTGAAAAAAATTTGAAATAAACTATATCATATTACCAGGACTTAATATAGTGGCATACCCAGGAAATGCTTAATAAGTGTTCCCTTCACATTTGAAAATTTGAGTATACAATCATGTTTGACAATATAGAAATTTAATTTTTAGTGAAACAATTCTAAACTCCTTTTCCATAGACACCAAGAAAGATGTCAAATTTATGCTATTCCTGGAAAAATACATTGTGGCTTAGCAAATAAGCAAGTTCCCACGTTACTTTTGTTTTGCTTCAAGTAATACTTCTGCCAGTTGTGTTTTATGAATTAAACAGGGAGTGGCATGCTGAACTTGAAACTAGATTTGTTCCTGCTTTTTTCACAATGTGAGTAGTTTTTTGAAAAATCAGATCTGGCCATTTGTCTTTCCTAGAATAGAATAACTTTGTTCATTGTTTTTTTGTTTGTCTTTCTGACACAGAAAGACTGATGATGGTGTCCACCATGTATTCTTCAAAACATTTGTCACATGCTACACTAACCTAGTCTATCTTTTCTATCTTGGAATTTGCTCATACAAACCCTCTAGCCTAGACTAGATCCCTTACCCTCTCTCCAGTTCCTATCATTCACCCATTTCACTGTGCAAGACACCTCACTAGTCACCAGTGATACAGAAATGACTTAAGCAGTTTCTGCTCTTAAGGGCTTACCGTTTTGTCTATAAGATACACAGGTATAAATGATAAGTACAAATAACAATGAATATTTAATGCTTTATGTTTAGTGTTTAAGCTGGTTGTTGTTGGATGAGCAGCATTTTGACCCTTGGAGAAGAAAAACTAGCTGTGGCATTCCAGATGGAGAACTTGACAGAGGACTAAGAAGTTATCTAACGTAAAAGACCTCAGGCACCACCTTCGCATAAACTTTTTCCAGACGAGGCTAAATGTGCATGCTTCATAACCATAATTCTTATTTTTCTTAAATAAATATTTTTCTACTTGTAACACTGTGCATTATTTCAAACTGTTTACCTGTTTGTAAAGCTTGTCTCTTAATCAAATTTGTCTTGACCAAATAAGTTTCCTGAGGGCTAGAATTATGCCTTAACTATATCTATATTTAACAGTGAATCCTTTGTATAATGAAAGCATCAACAGATAATTTTAAATTGATAAATAAAAAGCACAGTTTCAAATGGTATCACTCTGCCTCTGATGTGATATTATTATTTTCACTTGTTTCAATAAATGCATCTTTTTTTTTTTTTTTTTTTTTTTTGCCTCTATGTAACGTGGTTTTTAAGCAATTTTATCACTTTAGTGTGTCACGGATAGAATACTTACAAATGACAGAAATTTGATCTCTTTTAATTTGTTTTATACATTCACCACATGGGTCATCTTTGCCTTTTTTCCCCAAAAAGCAGATATTTTGTTACAAAATCATATATATTTGTTTAAAAATTCATATAGTAAAAGTATGTACATCTTTCCACTCTACCAGTCATTGATTTCCCTCCCTATTCCTCCCCACACCACACACACCCACTTGGCAATTCTGCTTCCAGAAATAACCACTATTGTCAATTCCATGTGTAGTTTTAGAGATTTTTAAGTAGTGAATTTTAAAATGTTTTAAGACATATGGAATCAAACTACCTGCACTTTTTGGGTCTACCCTATTTTATAGTAAATATCTTCCCATATGAATATATAGAGGTCTTCCTATTTTTAATGTTTGCAGAATTTCAGTGTATAATTTATTTCATTTCCTAAGGATGGATATTTAGATTTGTATTTTCCCTCCTAAAAGGGTATTGTTAACATTTCTAAAAGCTTTCATTGTTAGTTTAATTGCTCATTTCCAGCTGTATTGTACATTGTGACTTCCAAAGGTAAGCTCTGATTCCTACCTTTAGAAATGGAAGTATTTCAGGGGGCCAGTACATAGTTCAGTTTTAAAAAATATTCTTAAAAAATATTCTTTAGGCACTTGAAATGAATAGTTATTTTTTAAGTGGAAAAAGCACTCTTTTAAAATAGATTCTATATATCATACAGTGAGAACAAAATTGAAAAATAATGGATAATTCTGCACATTATGTGACTGTGGTATTCTTCCTGGACAATTCATGGAAAAGTTCAACACATCTTCAACTCAGAATATCACTGGCTCTCCTTACTAAACATCATAAAGATTTTCAGATGTTTGGTCTAAACTGTTTTCTCATCCAAATCTCCGCTTTGGCAGTAGGAAATAACTTCATGGCATCATTTTGTCTTCTACTTCTTTGAAATAACTACTTGGCACACTGAGTCACCTTAAAGCCCAGTTGTTTTATCTCAGACATTTGAATGCTAGACTTGTTCCTACTTATTCACATTGATTTGATAACTCGTCCTGAATGTATTTGAAAATTTTTAGTAAGACAAAAATTTAGTTAAGTTATAAAATTGGAGTAATTAAGGGGGAAAAGGCAGAATCAACAAACCTAAGTCTACAACCAGGATTTCAATAGCAAATAAGCTGCAGTCTGTATAGTTATAGGTAATTAGTTCCACATTCATTGGCTGTAATTAGAAAATGCTCTGGCACTTATTGAGTCACAGAAAAACAAGGACACATGAAATACCTCGTCCATTCTTAGTAAACAGCTGGAAACAGAAGCTAAAAGAGCCGTCAAAGAGGACCATAATTTAGCATTTAAAAGTAGAATGCATTAGTAATTAAAATGACCTACAAATTTATGAGATTATGGACAAGAAAGAGCTAAATACAATGTATCTAATACAGGAGAGAAGTTCCTGCTAATTCTGCATCCCACCATAACTTGTTACAGTCTAATGTCTCAAATTTGGTTGCCTATAGACAAGATCACCAGTTACAGAAGATACTTATAGGCATCAAATATACCATATTTTGTGTGTAATTATGCCTATGTGCAAGGGAGCCTGAAAGAATACCAACTCTCTGAAATGATTAAACAAAAATATGTAAGTGCCTAGTGTTCTAAGATATTCACACCCAATTTTTATTTCTTACTTTTAAAATTTACATGGTAAATGACAGTGATTAAACCCCATTGGGTGGAGTTCTTTTAAACAATTTTATTGACCTCTCTAAGCTGTGTTTCTTTACCTATAAAATGAGAACATTGAATTGGAAACCGGATTATCTAAAAGTTCCTTTCACTTAGAGAATCCTGAGTGTCATTGATACTGCTATCTATTGAAGGAAAGAACTGTGAAGAGTCTAAGATTTCATCCAACTTGCAAACTAATAAGTTACTCTGCCACAGCTTCATGGATGCTAGCTTAAGACAGAAGACTCCTAAATCAGAGACAAAAGGACTTTAAATATTATTCACTGCACCTCAATAAGCTCCATGTTTGTACCAGCCAGTTCCCATTGCACCGCAAGTCCTATAGGAACAATGCAGAGTCCTAGGGAGCTACTGTGCATGAAGGGAGTTTGTATCACAGCTGAGAAACTCCAGGCTTAGGGAACCCCAGTGATTTATATAAAATGGACTGCAATCATTTTATATAAATATAAAATGCCCAATCTTTGCCCCACAGGAAGATATCTTTATTACACTAGAAAGTAAACAAATCTTTTTGTTTAATTCTGTTTGTTGTCTTCTGCTCTAGAGGGGGCACTGTTTTTATTCTCCAAGGCTTTAACTATCTAAACATTCTTGAAAAGTTAGTCTGGAACAAAATCTGTGAGTACCTCTGTTCACAAGGTTTGCAGAAATTCAAGAGACTTGTGCAATATTGTCTCAGCATCACCTCAAAGGATAAAGTCAGTTAACATCATTTAAGTAATGCATACGTATACTAAATATCACTACAGATTGTTATAATTTGTGCAAATGTACATAATGATATTTTCATATTGAGAGGTGACAACATGCTAGCAGCCCTGGCTCGCTCTCGACCTCGGCGTCCACTCTGGCCGCGCTTGAGGAGCCCTTCAACCCACTGCTGCACTGTGGGAGCCCCTCTCCAGGCTGGCCAAGGCCGGAGCCAGCTCCCTCTGCTTGCGGGGAGGTGTGGAGGCAGAGGCGTGGGAGGGAACTGGGGCTGTGCTAGCACGAGTTCTAGGTGGGCATGGGCTCAGCAGTCTCCGCACTCAGAGTGGCCGGCCGGTGTCCCCAGCCCCGGGCAGTGAGGGGCTTAGTAGCTGGGCCAGCAGCTGTGGAGGGTGCACTGGGTCCCCCAACACTGCTGGCCCACCCACGCCGTGCTCAATTTCTCACCAGGCCTCAGCTGCCTACCCACAGGGCAGGGCTCAGGACCTGCAGCCTGCCATGCCCGAGCCTCCCCCACACTGTGGGCTCCCACGCTGCCCTAGCCTCCCCGACGGGCACCACCCCTTGCTCTGCGGCGCCTTGTCCCATCAACCGCCCAAGGGCTGAGGAGTGCAGGCGCATGGCAGGAGACTGGCAGGCAGCTCTGCCCGCGGCCCCTGTGTGGGATCCACTAGGTGAAGCCAGCTGAGTTCCTGAGTCGGGTGGGGACTTGGAGAACTTTTATGTCTAGCTGGAGGATTGTAAATGCACCAACCAGCACTCTGTGTCTAGCTCAGGGTTCGTGGATGCACCAATCAGCACTCTGTATCTAGCTGATCTGGTGGGGACTTGGAGAACTTTTATGTCTGGCTAGAGGATTGTAAATGCACCAATCAGCACTCTGTGTCTAGCTCAGGGATTGTAAATGCACGAATCAGCACCTTGTCAAAATGGACCAATCAGCTCTCTGTAAAATGGACCAATCAGTAGGACGTGGGTGGGGCCAGATAAGGGAATAAAAGCAGGCTGCATGAGCCAGCAGCAGCAACCCGCTGGTGTCTGCTTCTATGCAGTGGATGTTTTGTTCTTTTGCTCTTCGCAGTAACTCTTGCTGCTGCTCACTCTTTGGGTTTGTTTCACTTTTATGAGCTGTAACACCCACCACAAAGGTCTGCAGCTTCAGCAGTGAAGCCAGCAAGACCACAAACCCACCAGGAGAGATGAACAACTCCGGACGGGAGGAACAAACGACTCCAGACTGTAACACTCACCACAAAGGTCTGCAGCTTCACTCCTGAAGCTAGTGAGACCACGAACCCACTAGAAGGAAGAAACTCCGGACACATCTGAACATCTGAAGGAACAAACTCTGGACACACCATGTTTAAGAACTGTAACACTGCGAAGGTCCGTGGCTTCATTCTTGAAGTCAGTGAGACCAAGAACCCACCAATTCCAGACACAATATATAATTATGAAATCCGTTATTTCAACTTTAATATCAAACTATTAATGCTTTTTTAGTTTGAGTTTATTAGAAAACTATCTTCAAGTTACTTATTATGTATTTTTCCTTTTAAAACATGTTCATTGTAAAATACACTATTAACATCTTGTTATACTACACACACATATACATACAATTTGTATGTATATACACTCACACATACTAGTGGATATCTGCTAATTTTTCTGTTTAAAAATTGGGTATGAATATCTTAAAACACTAGGGACTGAAATATTTTTGTTTAATCATTTCAGAGAGTTAGTATTCTTTCAGGATCTCTCACACTTGTGCATAAATACACACAAAATATGGTGTATTTGATGCCTATAAGAGTCTCTCTCAGAATCCATCTCTCTTCTACTACATGGATCCACATGGGAAAGTACAATTATGGGATCCAGTCTTGGGTCCCCTTGTGACCTCAATTCATGAGTCATATGTCCTAAAATAACCAAGTGATTAAATAAATGTCAGGGTGAGTTTTTAGAATAATTTTGATCCTGCAGGAAAGAAGGTTTTATTGTCTCTTGGACCATGTGACAGCCATGAGAATGCACCTCACAGACCTTCAAAATGGAGCTTAATTGGCTACAAGCTCTAGCTGCTGTGCTCTGAAATCCATCACCACATCTGCATCGAAGCCATGCTTCCTATTTGCTGCTCCCAGCCAATGCTGGCTTGCAGCACAGATATGAAGGTGGATCCATTTCTGGGACACACAGGACTCTTATAGTAACCAACTTTGACTTGACTCCCTGATGGTCCTGCCTGGAATCTTCTGTAGATTACATAGCACCCTATAATGCTTCCACCTTTCTTTTCCTTTCTATTTCCTTCTGGGTCAAACTTATACTGTGTTCTGACAGCTTACCCTGTCTATCCCAGTGCCTTTCCCATTTTCTCCCACAAGCATTTTCTCTAATAAAATCCTTGAATGTTTATTCACGTTTAGGTGTCTGCTTTTCAGAGGACCTGACACAGATCACTGGCTCTTAGTAGGATCTAAAGGTTCTGGTGACTATTTTGGCTGTCAGGTTTTCCCAACATGGAAACACAGAGGACAATGGAGGCAGAGAGATGAAGTCAATGGATAATATTTGTTGAATTCGTACAGTCAGAGAACCTGAAGCCAGAACCATCTTCTTGGACTTCCATAGTACAAAAACCATGAAATCCCCTTCCTCTTCTTTTTCCTCTCTCTTCTCCTCCATGAGGGCAGGAACTCTGCCCATCTCCCTTCATGACAGTAGGATCAGAATTGGTCCAGATTGCCTCTGAATAATACCAGTGCTGGTACAGTGCTGGGAACATAGTAGATACTCCATACATATTTGTTGAATAAATAAAATTTAAAAACATTCTAATTCTCCTTGTAACTTATAACCACTTTAAGGCTGAATTATTACAGAAGTACAAAGGATGTCCATGGAACCAAGTATACTTCCTTAGTCCCAGGAATCCAATGGGCAGAACCTTTGTTATGTTCCCTTTCAAATGCAGGCAAAAGGTCTGCACAATCCACCCTTGGAAGAGAGGAGAACTTCTCAAATCTATTTTGAATAAGAAAAGCTCTAATTTTGCTCACTTTCAAGCTACATGTCAATTATATACAACTCTATTTTTTGTTCTGTTTTGTTTTGCCTTTTTTTTTTTAGAGCCACATTCTCTTCTTGTTCCATTCAATTAGCATTTCCAACTGGATAGGCACTGTTGGAGCAAACAAGAATCTCCCACAAAAAATTTATCTTCTCATAATACCACATTTTAATTTAGAATTATTTGTTCCCAAACAAATAAAATCTACCAGAATTTACTAAAGCTAAAAACCAAACTAATGAACTAACAAAAAACAGCATGAGAGTTGCTATGAAAATTCAAGGTGCCATAGGAATTCTGGGACCAGCATGCAGCTAGACCTCAAGAAAAGATTAAGAGTTATTGGAAAGCATCAGTAGTTTCTCTCAGTCTTTCATATGTATTCCACACAGTCACTTTGCAGTTCCAATCACATGGAGATTAATTCTTTGGCTCTCAGTACCAATTGCAAATCCCCAGGAGGGAGAATCCAGGCCAATTTGGGGATGGATTCACTGCTCGTATTACTAACATGACTGCCTGATATCCAGATTTATGAAAGAGGAGTTAAAAGGTGAGAATGATTCCCCCCAAAAAGAGGAATTATTATTACCTGGAACACATTCCAAAACATGACTTCTATCCCAGGTGCCAAATATACATATTATTTTCATCCTAATAATCATTTTGAAATGATGAAATTTTCTTTTTGTGTGTTTTCTTTCTTCATAGGGTTCTTAACTGAGTTACATCTTCTATTGAGCGAGAAAAGGCACAAGATAGTAGTAGGAACATTATAGAGTAATGGAGAGTCAACCTACTCCATGTAAATATAGCACCAGAATCTACCAGCGAATTGCAAGCTGAGGCTGTTGCTCAATGTATCAGTCAAGTTGGGAACATCAACTTTTAGATGTATGTTCTGTTTTCATAACCTAAAGGTAATATGTACAAGGGGTCATAACTGGTGGGACGACTGGGAGAGGCATTTATAAACTTATTTAGCTATAGTGATAGAAGTTTGTATTTTATAATATGAAATACATGGTCATCCATTTCCTCCTTTTAAAAATCATAAATTAAAAAACATGGGAAGGAAACTGTATTCGTTTTCATGCTGCAGATAAAGACAAACCAAGACCATGCAATTACAAAAGAAAGCTGTTTATTGGACTTACAGTTCTACATAGATGGGGAGGCCTCACAATCATGGTGGAAGGCAAGGAGGAGCAAGTGACATCTTACATAGATGGCAGCAGGCAAAGAGAGAGAGAGCTTGTGCAGGGAAACTCCCATTTTTATATAACCATCAAATTTCATGAGACTTATTCACTATCATGAGAACAGCATGGGAAAGACCTGCCCCTATGATTCAATTACCTCCCACCAGGTCCCTCGCACAACAAGTGGGAATTCAGGATGAAATCTGAGTGGGGATTCAGCCAAACCATATCAGAAGCCATTTATTTATTTATTTATTTATTTATTTATTTATTTAGAGACAGAGTCTCGCACTGTTGCCCAGGCTGGAGTGCAGTGGCACCATCTCAGCTCACTGCAATCTCTCCGCCTCCTGGGTTCAAGCGATTCTCTTGCCTCAGCCTCTTGAGTAGCTGGGACTACAGGCGACCACCACCATGCTCAGCTAATTTTTGTATTTTTAGTAGAGATGGGGTTTCACCATGTTGGCCAGGCTGGTCTTGAACTCCTGACCTCACGATGCGCCTGCCTCAGCCTCCCAAAGTGCTGGGATTACAGACTTGAGCCACCCTGCCCGGCCAGAAGCCATTTATTTTTTAAATCACTGATTAATTATTGCCAGCCCTGAGGCAGCAAAATTTATTCCAGTCTCCGATCCAATTGTTTAAATTACCATAGATGCTATAGCTTGGGGTACTGGCACACTGTTTATTGCTCCATACAGTACAAACAAATGAAAACAAAGGGTGCTGCCAAAGTGCCTGAGTTGTCGGGGCAGTCAGATCTTTAAAAAAGCTGAGGTATTTTTTCCTCCAGCCAAGCATTAGAGATTGTGTACATTTTACCAATCCATGTGACAGCAAAAAAGAAATAATATGTGCTCATAGCCTAAATTTGGGTTTCTTTGTTAACTGTCTCTACATTTTAGTTTGATTTATTTCAAAATTTAAAAAACCTGTACTGCCAACACATTTAAAAAAACGAATGGTGAAAACTTCTCCTTAGTTTCCAAAACATCCAAAATTATTAACACTTCAAAGGCAGGCAGACTTGAACTAGAGGGGATCTAAGCACAAATTTAAAAAAAGAAGAAGAAAAAGAAAAGACTAAGACCAACTTTATTTCTGACATGTTTTTTAATGTCTTGAAAATGATTATGTAGTAAGACTTAAATTTTAAAATGTATTTTCTATGTATTTTTTTCCTCCTCAATCTATTAGTTGTAAGAACACCTATGACTTGAGAAGAGAAGAAAGAAGATTGGAGTAGTAAGTAAAATCTCTTCATGAGCATTCCAAAGTGAGCTTTGGATTTTTCCCAAATAGTTTATAGACAGAAACAACTAAAGTCATAAAACTGACTGCTCTAACCTCAAACAGAGAACATTGTGGTTCTACAAATCATAACTGAAGAGTTTCTATCCATTTTTCTTTGAGACATCTTTATAATTCTGATAAAATGAAAGAGCTTTGCTTGGAATTTATCATGTTCATATGTATAGCTTTTAAAACTTAAAAATTTATTTTCTGTTAATTTTGGTTTCAGGCTACACAGCCTATTTGATGTCACATGATAATGTACATTAAGGCCTAGACTTAATAGTCTCTGGTGGCCCCAAGTTATTTTGTGAGGTAAATGTGAATGTACCCTCACATTAAAGAGACATTTGCTTTGTGATTGTTGGAGATTTTTATTTTTTTGTTTGTTTTTTTTCTTCTGAGCCATTCAGTCATGCAATCAATATTTATTGGATGTCAACAATGTGATAAACTCTGATTTGAGCACTTATTAGCAAACAAAACAGACAACATTGCCTGTCGATGCAGCATATATTTTAGAAGCAGGAGAACAAAAAAGAACTAAATAGGTAGTATGCCAGATGATGACAAATGTTGTGGAGGCAAAAAAAAAAAAAAGTGGCAAAAGATATGTCAGTGTGGTGAGGGTAACAACTGCAATTGTAAAAACGGTAGTGAGTAAAGGCCTTACTGGAAGGTGAAATCAGAGCAAATACTTGAAAGAAATAGATTCTAGAGTAAGAGAATTTCAAGGTGAGGATACAGTCAATGAAGAGGCTCAAAGACATGAGGAGTGGCCTGGGTTTCATATTTCTGAAAGATAACTAGAGCAACAATAATTTTTGTGTGACTATAGCAGAGAGAGCAAGAGAGAGAATGAGATATGATGAGTTCAGAGCAAGTTGATTTCATTTTATGTCTTTGTACCTTTGACGTTATTTAACCATGTCCAATAATCTAAAGAAACACTTTGAAAGAATTGTTGTTTGCTTAATAATTATTTGATGATCAATTATATCAAGAATAACTGAAGACTTAATTAGGAAACAGTATTTTAAATGTTTGTGTATTAAGTGGCACATGTAATATGCCTTATCTATTTTGGTTTCAAATTACAAAAAAAAGAACATATTCATAGGTTTTCAACTCATATGCCATAATGAGATCAAATAACATTATTCCTGTTTGACAGATGATGTAGTAGTTTCCAGATGTTAATTTTTGGTTATTTTATCTTCCAGTAAGTTTAAATTATTGATTCCAGGTGTGCTTTCTTTTTATTCTCAGACATATATAATACTAAAAAATCTCTAAAAATACCTAGCCTGGAAGTCCAGTATTGCAATAAAAGCACACGAGTTAGTAGCATAAGGTAATGAGTGTGTGTGTAATTTAAAATCCTCATTACTGGTAAGCGGCAAGAGAAATGCACTTTAGATGTAACTAGAAATGAAATTCCTCTCTTAGCATTTACATCCTTTTTAACCCAGTTCTGGCCCATAGTCCTAAGAAGGGCAAACTTTGTATCATACAACTACAGTTTTCTAGTCATATTGATTTGATCATGGATGAACAATGACCCAAGCTGGAATAACCATGTTCTCTTTCCAAAAATGTTGGGATATAAAAACATAGACTGAAACACCATGTTATATTGCTGTTGGAAATTGAAACTGTAAATTTATGGAGAGAAGAGAGAATGTCAGAAAAAGAGCCAACCAGATTTTTCTGGTGCAAGCTACAATCACTAAAAAGTAAAATCTAGAACTTTGCAAGAGAGCATCTTCTATGAGAAAATGATACATTGTGTCTTTTCACAAGGATAGAGTGTGAGAGGCTAACTGCCAGGCAAACATCTACTTCATTGAAGGCCTAGCAATATTGCTTGCTGTTGTGTTCCATGAGCTCATTTTTCTCTTTGTGATAAACATCCTATTAACTTGGGCATTTTTGAAGGGGTTCCATTTCTTTCAACCAAAGAGCTCTTTACTATTGCTAATGACTGGATATAGTAAAGACTTTACATGTTGACGAAGTAAGCTTGTTGAATTGTTTAAGCAGGCTTTCAAAATATTGTTTTAAGTATAATAGAAAGTTGCTCAAATTTCTGATAGATATGCACAGCTAGAATAAGTAAGATACCACTCTTCTCCCTCATTTGAACAAGGCTGAATTTAGTGATTACTCAGCTGCATATGGGCACTGTGAAGATACACTTGTGAGTACGTAGCATGTTCACTATTTGAGGAGAATATTTAGACTTATACCTGCCTTGTTCTAGATGTGAATGGATCTTATTTATTCAGTAATTTGAAAATATAACATCTTTCCTATCTCTTGTTTTTTCTTTTCCCTATTTTGTAACACAGTGGCCAAGTTAAATGGATTATTTTGATGAGAGAAGAAGGTTTGTATTACATTTTATTTTTAAACTTTAAAAACTGTGCATTGGCCAGGTGCGGTGGCACACGCCTATAATCCCAGCACTTTGGGAGGCCGAGGCAGGTGGATCACCTGAAGTCAGGAGCTCGAGACAAGCCTGGCCAACATGGTGAAACCCCATCTCTACTAAAAATACAAAAATTAGCCAGGCATGGTGGTGGGCGCCTCTAACCCCAGCTACGCAGGAGGCTTAGGGAGGAGAATCACTTGAACCCGGGAGGCGGAGGTTGCAGTGAGCCGAGATTGCGCTATTGCACTCCAGCCTGGGCAACAAGAGCAAAATCCCGTCTCAAACAAACTAACTAAAAACAAAAAAACTGTGCATTAAATGCTTACTATTTGCAGGTGTTCTGTTGAGTGCCAAGAAGAGTATAAGTATGATTAATGGATGGTCCTTACATTGTCTCCTCCTCTATAAAGAAATTCTTGAACTAAAGAAAATCTTTTGAGCAATGGTCCATTTTGCTCACCACAATGGCCAAATTATACAGATTGGTTCACTTTCCCTCATAGTAGAGACCCATCTTTGGATAGCTGATTATGTCACCTTTCTCACAAAATGGGCAAGATTTTTTAGAGTAAATCTGGAAGTCACTATGATGTTACTTTCATAAAATATTTAATACATTTCTAAAAGAACCTAAGGAACTCTACCTTAGTAAGATTTAGGTTAGTCTTTTAAACACCAAACCCAAAAAAACACATAAAACAGGTATGTATATGGGACGGGGAGCAGATGAACAATGGTTTTTATTATGAATTAGTCAGCAATTGAGTTAGTAAATATTATAAAATACAGTAGTCCCCCCCTTTTCCATGAGGGATATATTCCAAAGCTCCCAGTGAATGCCTAAAATTGTGGATACTGCCAAACCCTATATATATATATATATATATTATATATATATATATATATATACACTATGTATTTTCCTATACATACATGCCTATAATAAAGTTCAATTTGTAATAAGAGTACTGTAATAAGAGTTATATAAATATGGTGTCTCCCTCAAAATATCTTATTTTACTGCACTTCCTTCTAGTTTTTTGTTTGTTTTTGTTTGTTTCCTTGTTTAAGAAAGAGGGTCTTGCTCTATTACCCAGGCTGGAGTGCAGGGATGTGATCATAGCTCAATGCAGCCTTGAACTCCTGGGCTCAAGCGATCCTACAGCGTTGGCTTTCCAAATTGCTGGAATTAGAAGCATGAGCCACTGCACATGGCCTACCCTTCTTGGGATTAAGAAAAGACAGAACAGAACAGTGTGGGATTTCATCAAGCTGCTCAAAATGGTGCACAATTTAAAACTTATGAAGTATTTATTACTGAAATTTTCCATACAATGTTTTCAGACTGGTTGACCACAAGTAACTGAAATCAGATAAAGCAAAACCACAGATAAAAGGGGACTACTATATTTTATGCTTTCTAAAGTGAAGGATAAATGAGTTATTTTGAAAGAGGAAACAGTGTTTATAGTTGTATTCTTCCTCACTCTATTTTAACACTGTAGGACAGCTGGCCTGTTACATATTATATTTCAGTCCCAATTATTTGTCATTCAAATTCTAAATGTATGGTATAATGAATGTGGAAGAGAGAGGTATTATGGCCAATGTTTTTTGGCAATTGTGTTCATGGTTTTTCTAATGCAAACTATGTCCAATCCTAAAAGTCAATAAGAAAAATATCTTTAAAACTTTCAAGTACTTATTATATTTAAAAGTAAAAGCCATGCTATTATGGTAAAAATAGTATATATAAAAATACGGGCCTAACTGACAAATTGAAGATTATTTTGAGAAGAGAAATAATTGAGGACCAGAGAGATTTAAGCAAGAGTAAAGTAATGTAATAACTCAATAATAGGACTTCATGACTGTTAAGTGGATGGCAAAGTAACCTCAGAATAACTTGAGGATGTAAAAATTAATGAAGAGTAAAATTGATTATAATAGTATAAAATTGAGCAAAAAATGTACATAGATCATTACATAAAAACACAAGGATAAATGTAATTGGATTAAAGTTATCTCATAGAAGAAGTGATTTTCTTTGTAAAAAGTCAACTGCATTTTTATCCTTCTTAAAAACTGAAATAAACTTAATAAGCTATCATATAATTTTTTCTAGAGGTAACCAGGTAACAAGTTCTAATAGCTCAAGTTTTCTATGTATAGAATGAGACTAAAGAAAGGAAAGGATCTTGGGCCTTCTTAATGTTACTAATGAGTGGAAGTAAGAGAACATTAATGAGGAACTTTAATTTCTCATATCCCCATTTAGAAAAATGCATTCATTATTTTTTATTTTAATTTTTTGCTCCTGTAGAGAATTAAAATAAACATTCCAATTTTACAATCCACACAGGGAGTAATAATAATATCTTTCTCATGGTTCTTGTCTCCTAACTCCTCTTACTTTTTCATATCTTCTTTTTTAAGTTTAGGGGTATGAGTGCAGGTTTGTTACATGGGTGAACTTGTGTCTTGGAGGTTTGTTGTACAGATTATTTTGTCACCCAGGTATTAAGCCTGGTACCCATTATTTTTCCTGATTCTCCCCCTCCTTCCACCCTTCACCCACTGACAGGCCCCAGTGTGTGTTGTTCCCCTCTATGTGTCTATGTGTTGTCATCATTTAGCTCACACTTATAAGTGAGAGCATGTGGTGTTTGGTTTTCTGTTCCTGCATTAGTTTGCTAAGGATAATGGTCTGGAGCTCCATCCATGTCACTGCAAAGGCCATGATGTCGTTCTTTTTTATGGCTGCATAGTAGTCCATGGTGCATATGTATCACATTTTCTTTATTCTATCATTGATGGGCATTTAGGTTGATTCCATGTCTTTGCTATTATGAATAGTGCTGCAATGAACATACACATCTGTGTGTCTTTATAATAGAATTATTTATATTCCTTTGGGTATATATCCATTAATGGGATTGCTGGGTCGAATGGTGTTTCTGTAGGTCTTTAAAGAATAGCCACACTGTCTTCCACAATGGTTGAAATAATTTATGATACTGTCTCTTTTTTAATCAAATTAACTTTTCCACATCATTCCCATGTACATGTACCATTTTACCTTCTCTTCTTCTTGCTTGCATCTTTTGTATATTATATAATATAAACAGTCATTCCTATGGCAAAATAATCAAAAGAACTTTAAAAATCAACAAATATAAATGCTAATATGTTTGATGAGAGCTTCCTACCCTTTCTGATTTTTATCTGGAAACTCAGTTCTTCGTTTGTTTGATGCTGTTTTGTTTCAATCAGTGTTTCTACCTATAAATCACAGATCAATTGATTTATTTTATTAATATTTCATTGCTAGGTTCTTAATATATTTGGAAATTCAGTGCGATATTTTTTTCTCAGAAAATAATTATCCCTTCCACTTTATGTCTGTCTAATTCCATTTCATCCCTAGAGTTATCACACAGATAAAGGAGCTCTTGAAGTACACTCCAAAGTCTTTCACAATATACATTAACTAAAATGCTATCACATGAAAAATAATTACATTTTGAGAAGTGTCTGTTCATATCCTTTGCCCACTTTTTGATGGGGTTGTTTGTTTTTTTTCTTGTAAATTTCTTTGAGTTCATTGTAGATTCTGGATATTAGCCCTTTGTCAGATGAGTAGGTTGTGAAAATTTTCTCCCATTCTGTAGGTTGCCAGTTCACTCTGATGGCAGTTTCTTTTGCTGTGCAGAAGCTCTTTAGTTTAATTAGATCCCATTTGTCAATTTTGGCTTTTGTTGCCATTGCTTTTGGTGTTTTAGACATGAAGTCCTTGCCCATGCCTATGTCCTGAATGGTAATGCCTAGGTTTTCTTCTAGGGTTTTTATGGTTTTAGGTCTAACGTTTAAGTCTTTAATCTATCTTGAATTAATTTTTGTATAAGGTGTAAGGAAGGGATCCAGTTTCAGCTTTCTACATATGGCTAGCCAGTTTCCCCAGCACCATTTATTAAATAGGGAATCCTTTCCCCATTGCTTGTTTTTCTCATTTATGCAGCCAAAAGACACATGAAAAAATGCTCATCATCACTGGCCATCAGAGAAATGCAAATCAAAACCACAATGAGATACCATCTCACACCAGTTAGAATGGCAATCATTCAAAAGTCAGGAAACAACAGGTGCTGGAGAGGATGTGGAGAAATAGGAACACTTTTACACTGTTGGTGGGACTGTAAACTAGTTCAACCATTGTGGAAGTCAGTGTGGCGATTCCTCAGGGATCTAGAACTAGAAATACCATTTGACCCAGCCATCCTATTACTGAGTATATACCCAAAGAACTATAAATCATGCTGCTAGAAAGACACATGCACACGTATGTTTATCGCGGCACTATTCACAATAGCAAAGACTTGGAACCAACCCAAATGTCCAACAATGATAGACTGGATTAAGAAAATGTGGCACATATACACCATGGAATACTATGCAGCCATAAAAAATGATGAGTTCGTGTTCTTTGTAGGGACATGGATGAAATTGGAAATCATCATTCTCAGTAAACCGTCGCAAAAAACCAAACACCGCATGTTCTCACTCATAGATGGGAATTGAACAATGAGAACACATGGACACAGGAAGGGGAACATCACACTCTGGGGACTGTTGTGGGGTGGGGGGAAGGTGGAGGGATAGCATTAGGAGGTATACCTAATGCTAAATGGCGAGTTAATGGGTGCAGCACACCACCATGGCACATGTATACGTATGTAACTAACCTGCACATTGTGCACATGTACCCTAAAACTTAAAGTATAATAATAAAAAAAAGAAAAATAATTACATTTAATACTTTTTAGAGGTGCTTCTGGTTATTGTCAACCAGTGAATTGGGGAAGGAAACTAAAAAGTAATATACCATACCACCAGTGGTGAGTTTCTCATTTTTTTCCCCCAGTATCTTCTGACCTAAACTTAAAAGCAGTCAAGAAATGTACACTGGGTGCAGACAGAAAGAGTTCCAAAGGAACCTATTTCTAGGCCATCTGATGAGCAGGAAAGGAGGCCCCTGTGAGTCAATGAGAGTTGGACAATTTTCTTCTTTTTTTGGTGTGTGTTACTTTTGGTTCCACCTTCCAAGTAATCCTGTAGCAGCAATGGCAGCAACAGTATCAGTGAGTAGTCAACAGTCTAAAACTTAGAGAGTGGCATTTTATCATTGACCAGAGAATCTGATCTCAAGAGGGGAGAATGTCCAATAATTTATTTTTCTCTCTACCCTCTCACCACTTGGCTCTGGATGCAGACACATTTTAAGGAATGCAAGACACAGTAGAAAACTAAAGCCACAGCTTTTTATGAAGAGGATCAGTGAGAGGGGCCTCTGGGAGTCAGAAACCACTGGGAGAGTGTAGAGAGGAGAGAGCTCAAGAAAGCAATACTCTAAAGTTTTGTATTTGCTTTTGTCCTTGCCCTGTAACTATTTTCAAATTTGACTCTAATCAGTGTGTTAAAGGATTCAAGAACTGAACTATGAATTTAGACTGCCATCCAGGTCTCATAGTAGCTATTGTGTTGCATTTGAAATTGAACTAACATTGAAACTACAGCCCACAGAAAGCAGGTATAAACTTGCTGCTTTAATCTCACAAGCCAATTTCATGCCCAAACAAACAAGCAAGTAAATAAATAAATGAGTATTTTTCCATAGGATTAAAATAAAACCCAGAGTCATATAATATTCAAAAGACCCAAGATATAATCCAAAATTGTTCAATATATAAGAACCAGGAAAATCTCAGCATGTTGCTAGGTAAAATACAACAAATACCAACACATAGCAATTGAAATTATTAGACTAGCATTGTAAAATAGCTATTATAGCCATGCTCCAAAAAGTAAGTACATTGAACACACCTGAAATGAATGGAAAGCTGGAAAGTCTCAGCAGAGAAAGATATAGAAAGAAACCAAATGGACATTTTGGAACTGAAAATTACAAGTGAAAACAATTTCACTGTATGCTTGACAGCAGAATGAAGATGACAGAGGAAATCAGTACACTTAAAGACAGATTAATATAAATGATCTAATCTGAACAAGAGGAAAAATACTTTAAAATATTGAAAGATAAATAAATACCTTCTCAGATTGAGAAAAGCTGAGGGAATTTGTTAATAGCAGACTTACTCTTAAAGAAATACTAAAAGGTCTTTAGATGAAAGGGAATTGCTACTAGAGAGAAAGACAGAATTTTAAGAATAAAGGAAGAACAATGAAAATGGCAAACATCGGGGTAAATATGATAGATAATATTTCTCCTCTAAAGTTCTATAAAATATATATGATGGTGTTTCAGTGTATATATGTGCAACACTTATGATACCTGCAAGACAAATGAGGCAGAGTAAAGGGACCTATCTATATGATAAGTTTTCTACATTCCCTTTAAATTAAAATATTAATTCAGAGTAGATGATGAAAAGTTAACCATGTCTATTTTAATTCCTAGAGCAACCACTATGAAAAACTATTTGAATATTAAAGATTATTCAAATAATTCAAAATAAGGCAGAAGCTAGGAAACAGAGAAACAAAGAATAAAGAGAACAAATGGTAAAGAAATAATAAGATGACAGAGCTACTGTTACATTCTAAATTTCATCCTAGGAGTCCTATGACCTCTTAAATAAAATGTTTAAAGAAATTTGCATATTTAAGCCTCTCTTTTTGCTGTAAAGTTCTATGACTTTTGACAAATACATAGTATTTTGTATCCATCATTATGGTGTCATAAAAATAGTGACATTGCTCAATAAAATGCATGGTGCTTCACTTACTTAACTCTTCCTCATGTTCTAAGCCTCTCTTAGCCACTAATATTTTTGTCATCACTACAGTTTTGACAGTTCATGAATGGCAAATAACTAAATCATACAATATATATAGCCTTTCAGAATGCTTTCTTTTATTTAGCAATATGCATTTAAAATGAATCCATGTATTTTCATGGTTTGATAGCTCATTCCTTTTTATTGCCGAGTACTATTCCACTGAATGGAAGTTTATTTCACCTTTTGAAGGAGACTTGGCTCCTTTCAGTTTGGCAATTATGAATAAAGCTCCTAACAACATTTCAAATCAATTGACTAAATACCTAGAAGAAAACTGCTGAATTGCATAGTAAGACTACATTTTAGTTTGTAAGAAACTGTCAAGCTGACTTCCAAATTTGTTGTACCATTTTACATTCACACGAGCAATGGACTTTCTGTTGCTCTGCAATCTTATCAGCAATTAGTATTGTCAGGGTTTTTATTTTATTTTATTTTAGACATTTTAATGTGTGTAGTCATATCTCATGATTGTTTTAATTTGTATATCCCTAATGTATATTGAGTATCTTTTCATAAGCTTATTTGCCATCCGTCTATCTCTTTGGAGAGGTGCCTGTTTAGATCTTTTGCCCAATTTGTTCATTGAGAGGCTTTTAAAAAAATCTTAACTTGATGGGAATTTTATTAGAATTCCATTAAATGAAGATTTAACATCTCAGTAATATTACACCTTCAAATTCATTAATATAGAATATCTCTCAATTTACTTATATCTAAGATTTCTTCATTCAATGTTTTGCAGTTTCTGCATTCAGATGGTATTCATACTTAGTTAGAATTATATCTACAAGTATTTCATTTCTGGCACTATTGTAAATGTAGTGTTTAATTTTAAGTTCCAATGTTCATTGATGGTGTACAGATAAGAAAGTGGCTTTTATATATTCACTTTATAATCTGTGACCTTGCTGTATTCACCTATTGGTTGCAGAAATTATTGCGTAGATTATTTGAAATTTCTGCATAGGCAATCATGTCATTTCCAAATAAAAACAGCTTTTTTCAGTATGCATACCTTTTTTTTCTTATTTTAGTGCTCTAAATAGAGCTTCCATTATGACGCTGACTATGACTACTGTGAAAGGACATCCTTACATTTTCCCAAACTTAGGGAAAAAGCATTCAGTCTTTCAACATTAAGTATTAATTGTTTCAAAAACAGGCTTGTTTCAGAATGGTGGCATGTAGATTTTTTTTTGCATAACTCTTATTTTTTCTAGCAAAAAAATTTTAGAAAATTTTCTCTATTCTTAGTTTGCTTAAAAATTTTATTATGAATTGGATTTTTTTCAAATGATTTTCCTGCATCAATGTATGATTATATCCTTTTTCTTTTATATCCTTTGACATGTCAGATTATGTTGAATGGTTTTTAATATTGAACAAGGCTTGTCCACATTGAATAAATCCCACTTCATCCAGGTGTATCTTTTTATATTATTAGATTCAACTTGCTAATATTTAGTTGAAGATTTTTGAGTATATGTTCATTAGAGATACTGGTCTATAGTTTTTCTATTATGTTAGGTCTTTATCTAGCTTTGAAATTAGGGTAACACTGGCCTCAGAATAAGAGTATTCTTTATGCTTATTTTTTATGGAAGACATTGTGGAGAATTAGTATTATTTCTGACTAAATGTTTGTGAAAATTCACCAGTGAAACCAACTGGGCCTGGTGTTTTATTTTGGAAGGTTATTAATTATTGGTTAAATTTCCTTAATATACTTAGGGCTATTGAGGTTATCGCTTTCTCTTTGGGTATGTTTTTCAAGAAATTTATTCATTTCATTTAAGCTATCAAATGTATGGACATAGAGTGGTCATAGTATAACTTTGTTATAATTTTAATGTCAGTGAAATCTGTAGTGGTGACCCTTCTTTCATTTCTGAGACTAACTGCAGCATTTCCAAACAATTTTCTTGAAGCCCTGACCCCTATTGACTATGTCTTCTCCCCTCTCTTTGGTGAGACAGGAAGCCTGGAAGGAGGGCTGAAGTGGGAAGAATACCCGGGGGTAAACTACAGCCCAGTCTGTTCTCCCAGAGATTAGGCCTTTATTATGGAGAAGGTTCTCGGAATACTTCAGAATGATTAATACTTCCTTTCTCTGCTAGAGCCACAAGGAATCTTTCTTGGATCTTCATCATATAAACATGCTATGATTCCTGGAGGCTGCCCTATGACTATGACCTCCAGTAGTTTCTCATAGCACACCAGTCCACACTCCATCTCCAGCAATTCATTAAAATCACCATAAAATATTTCTATCAGATTATGACTCCAAGGTAAGCAGATCTTGGCTGTGTCTCTCTGGATGTGTCTGTCTCTCCAGATTTCAGGGTGGAGGTTTGTCCTACAACCTCAGTTCTCTGATGGGTCCAAGGAAAGTCTTGATTTTCAGTTTATCCTTCTTTTTCACAATGTAAGGTTAGGAGTGACAACTTTCAAGCTCTATATATGTCAGGGTTGAAACTGGAAGTCTACTAGTTGATTTTTTTAAGCTGCAAAGACATTTCAATAAAGTAAGGACTGTCCTTTGAACACATGGTATTGGAACAATTTTATATAAATCAGTCAGAACACCTTAATCTAAATCTCACACCCTATACAAAATATTAACTCAAAATAGATACATCTAAACAAAAAATTTCAAATTATAAATTTTTTGAATAAAACATAAGTGAACATTTTCCTGACATTGATTTAAGCAGTGTTTTTATGTATGGCACTAAAAGCTTGATCCATAGAGAATAAAACCTAAGCTGGATTTTATGAGAATGTAAAACTTTCTTGTAAATTTTTAAATTTGCTTTCTGAAAGACATTTTTCAGAGAATGATAAGACAAGCTATAGACTGGGAGAAAGCACAGTTGCTTCTTGTTATCTGCAGTGGTTATGTGCTATAAAGTACCATGAACAATGAATTGGTGAGTACCGAATAATTGCTTCTAGAGGAAATACATGGTTAATTCTCTGGTCACAATATTTTCATTAACTGATCAATACACATCCTTGTTATATGTTTGTTTCTGCTTAAATATGCCTTATTTAATAAGTATTGTTTGCTCTTTAACATTGAATTCATGGCCAACAGCTCTAAAGTCACGCCTGAATGAACCTTGTCTAACTCATAACATTTTTTCTGTAAGGCACATCACAGCCTTCTTGTGCTCGAGATTACTATACGGCACTTCAGCACTATGTTCAGGGCCATTCTAAATGACTGAATTCCAAAAAAAAAAAAAAAAAAGAGTGAAAAATATGTAATTAAGTAGGCTGCAAAAAGGATGCTTTACTATGAGAGCTGAAGCAAGAAAGTAAAGTGTCACCTTATTCAACCTTGGTGAGGAATGCTAGGCAACACAAATGTTTTACTACTCTTTGCATGCCTGTGAATTACTGCAAAAAGATGGTGAGAGTATTAACTTGGGGTTATTATTAAGTTTTAGTGAGCAGACAAATATGCACTATGGAATCTGCAAATAACGTTCAGGTATATTTTAAAATCATATATCCACCAAAGTACTTACATTCTGAATATGTAAGTAACAGTCAAACTCCACAGTAAAAAAAAAAAAAAATGCAATGAAAAACAGGTAGCAGGCAAACATTTTCAACAGACACTTTACCAAAAGAGATATAGGGATGGAAAATAAGCACATGAAAAGATGCTCAATATTATATTAGCATTAGAGTAATGCCAGTTAAAATCACAGTGACACACCAAGTCCTATGACATACCTAGTAGAACTGCTAAAACAAACAAACAAAATAAACTGACAAAACCAAGTGCTAGCAAGGACTCAGAACAGGGAGATATTTCACACATTGCTAGTGCAAATGAAAAATTTACAGCCATTCAGGAAAACAGATTGGTGGCTTTAGGTAATCTTAAAATTATACTTACCATTTGAGTCAACAAATCAATTCCTTATTATTTACCCTGGAGATACAAAAACTTAGGTTTGGAAACCTGTACATGAATGTTTATAGCGACTCTATTAATAATCACTAGAAATTAAAAACTGTCCAAAGCTATTCCAATGGATAAGTGCATCATACAAACTCTGATCCATAGATACATCCATACAATGGAATACTGCTTAGCTATAAAAAAAAATCATCAACACATGCAACAATATGGATGAATCTCAAAGGCAGTATGTGTTGAATGAAGGAAGCCAGTCTCGAACAGTTATATACTATATGATTTTACTTAATAACATTCTGGGAAAGAGAAATCTGTAAAGACAGGGACAAGATCAGTAGTTGCTAGATTGAGTAATGGAGAGATGGTTTAACTACAAAAAAAAAAGCAGAAGAAAAAGTTTTGTAGTGTAATGGAACTAGTCTGTATTTTGATTGTGGTGTTATATCAATATAAATGCATTAAAATACAATTGTGCACAAAAAAATCCTTTTCACCGTATTTAACTTAAAAATATGGGGGTCATAAACATTCAATTGTTAGAAACATTAAATTCAATATATTCTTCTTATAAGTTTTATTCTTTCTCTTTTCTCATGCACTACTTTAAAAAAGAAATAAAATACACAGTGTTTTAACACATCCAAATTATCCATCAGTGAGAAAATGAAGGAATGTATGTTGTGCATATATATGTACAATAAAGAAAATTTTGGTAATTTCTCCCCAGTTCTCGTGACCATTTTCTGCACCATTAGGTACTCAAAGAAATGTAGTTAAGTCTAGTGCCTAATTTTACAGGCTCAAGCACACTTCTTTCAAGCTCTGAAGTCACTTTTCAAATAGTACAATATTATATTAGTTCTTTCTCGCACTGTTATAAAGAAATACCTGAGACTGGGTAATTTATAAAGAAAAGAAG